>NW_006921748.1:4563993-4564997 GCF_000298275.1 Orycteropus afer afer
GAATTATATACCCAGCAAAATTGTCCCTCAAATATGATGGTGAAATTAGGAGATTTCCAGATAAGCAGAAACTAAGGGAATTTGTTAAAACCAGACAAACCTGACAAGAGATGCTAAAGGGAGTACTTTGAACAGAGAACCAAAAATAGCAAATAACAACTGATCATTAATACACAAGATGACACAACCCAGAAACCACAGCTATGGACATATTCAAAGTAAACTGAGCTTACAAGACTGTAAACAGGGAACCAGAGACATCAATTGGCAAGTGAGGAAAACTACAAACAACCTAAAGAGACAGCGCTTTACCAGATTCCAAGGGCTTAAGAAGAGGTTCTGCTTTCCAGTAACCCCAACAACTCTCTGGATGTGCACTGCATGACTGAATAGGTCCTAGTCTCTCAATGGAGAGAGACTAAAACCATTACTCTTGAGAACAGGAACCAGACAAGGATGCCCGCTATCACCACTTCTACTCAATATTGTACTGGAAGTCCTAGCCAGGACCATAAGGCAAGAAAGGGAAATCACAGGTATCCAAATTGGTAAGAAGGAGGTCAAACTATCCCTATTTGCAGATGATATGATCCTATACCTAGAAAACCCAAGAGACTCAGTCAAAAATCTACTGGAACTAATTGAGAGATTTCGCATCGTAGCAGGATATAAGATCAACATCCAAAAATCAGTTGAATTCCTCTACACCAGCAAAGAGATTGCTGAAGAAGGAATAAGGAATTCAATATTGTTTACAATAACTACCAGAAAAATAAAATACTTGGGAATAAATCTTACCAGGGACACAAAAGACCTCTATAAGGAAAACTATAAAAAAACTACTTCAAGAAACATCAAGAGAACTACATAAATGGAAGAACATCCCATGCTCATGGATAGGAAGACTGAACATAGTGAAAAGGTCAATTCTACCCAAAGCAATCTATACATTCAATGCAATCCCTATCCAGATCCCATCAACATTCTTTAGGGATATGGAAAAA
>NW_006921748.1:4567496-4570914 GCF_000298275.1 Orycteropus afer afer
ACAGGGAAGAGGTAACTATCGGGAAGAAGTAGGAGGGGAGATATTGCATTGTGCTAAATTATGGTCAATGTCATGAGACAAAGTGTATGTGATCTGCTGTATGGAAAGTGTATTTACTCTGTAAATTTTCAACCAAATCACAAATAAATAAAGAAAAGAAGTCCAATGACCCCCAAACAGTATAGATCCCAAAAGAAAATCACCAAGACATATATCATCATGAAACTCACCAAAACCAAAGACAAAGAATCCTGAAAGCAGCATGGGAAAAATGACAAGTTACCTACAAGGGGCAACCAATAAGACAAAGTTCGGATTTCTTGACAGAAACCACGCAGGCGAGAAGGCAATGGGATGGTATATATAAAACCCTGAAAGAGAAAAATTTCCAACCACGAATTACGTACCCAGCAAAATTTTCCCTCAAACGTTGTTGTTGTTGTTGTTGTTGTTTGCCATCGAGTCAACCCCGACTCATGGCGACCCCTCCTTGGGTTTCTGAGGCAGTATCACTACGGAAGTAGGAATGCCCAACCTTCCTTCCAAGGGATGGCTAGTGGGTTTGAACCACCAGCCTTCTGTTTAGCAGTCAAATGCCTTAGGCACTAGCTACCATAGCTCCATCCCTCAAATAGGATGGTGAAATTAGCACATTTCCAGATAAGCAGAAATTAAGGTAATTTTTTAAAAGAATTTTTACTAGAGATGCTAAAGGGAGTCCTTTGGGCAGAGAACCAACAACAGCAAACAACAACTGATCATTAACACACATGATGACATAATCCAGAAACCAACCCAGCTATGGAAGTATCCAAAGTAAATAAGCCTACAAGATTGTAAACAGGGAACCAGAGACATCAATTGACAAATGCGGGCAACTACAAACCAAAAAGTGGGAAAAAACTGTGTTGTTATAGAACTCCTAGATGGTAGGGATGTCAAGGCAACTACAAGATAGAATGGACTCTTCTAAACTTGGGGAGAAAGCTGTACGTCACAGGGCAACCTCAAAAAAAAAAAAAAAAAAAAGATAAACCTTCACATCAAAATAAAAAAGAGGACCAGCACAAATATTTAGCAAATACTAAAACAATAGGAAGAAAAGAAGTGATAACACAATTTATAAACGAAACAAGCTCAGAACAGAAAATTATATGGAACAAAGAAATGAACACCATGAAAAAGTACATAACAAAAATGACAGCAACAAATTCATACTTGTTGAAAATTACACATCTGGGAAGGGACTTATCTCTAAGATTTATAGAAAACTCCAATGCCTCAACAGCAAAGGGATTAACAATCCAATTGAAAAATGGGCAGAAGACATGAATAGACACTTCACCAAAGAGGATATTCAAGTAGCCAGCAAGTACATAAAGAGAGGTTCATGATCATTGGCCATCAGAGAGATGCAAATCAAAACAACGAGATACGATCTCACCCCAGCACTGATGGCAAGGTTCAATGAGACAGAAAATAGCAAATGCTGGCGGGGATGTAGAGAGACTAGGACTCTCATACACTGCTGGTGGGACTGTGAAGTGATATAACCACTGGGGAAAGCAGTATGGTGATTCCTTAGAAAGCTGGAATTGGAGATATCATTTGACCCAGCAATCCCATTACTAGGCATATATCCTAGAGAGGTGAGAGCCAGGACAGGAACAGATATATGCACACTCATGTTCATCACACCAATTACAATAGCAAAAAGATGGAAACAACCTACATGCCCTTCAATGGAACAGTGGATGACTAAACTGTGGTACATACACAAAACGGAATGCTATGCAGCACTAAAGAATAATGTAGAGTTTGCAAAACACCACATAACATGGATGAACTTGGAGGACATTATGCTGAGTGAAATAAGTCAATTACAGAAGGACAGATATATTAATGGTTCATTGCTGCAGAGGGTCAAGGAAAGGGTTATATATGGAGGGAAACTTCCTTTGTTGGTTGCTAGGGGTGGGAGGCAAGGGGAGAGAACACTGCAAAAAAAAAAAAAGAAAAGCATTGACCCATGTCACTTTAGTTCTCTGTATTTCACTGTGCATAAATTGCATTTCAATAAAATGCAGTTAGAAAGAAAGAAAGAGAGAGAGAGAGAGAGAAAGTAAGAAAGAAAAATAATAACTGATCTAAGTTTGGAAAATTAGGATCATTTCCCAGACTTTTATGGTATTCTCTAAGAAGATCCTTTTCTATCCCCTGGAGGCGCTACATTGCAAGACTGAGACTGAGGGCTACAGGTTGCCAGTGGCAACTTGTCCAACACAGAGAGGGAAGCTGTCTGAGTAAGAAATGAGGATAAAAAAAGTGGCAGACTACAAGAGCTATGAGACAATCATTTGAATCCTTAAATTCAACTTTATCTGAAGCTAAATGCACATTTTGAATTTTTCTGTTCTGTGAACCATCCCCCCCTAAAAAAAAATCTCCTTTTTTGATTAAAATAGTTTAAGTTAGGTTTCTACTACTTATAATTGAAAGAAATCTAACTAATGCATAGAAACACCAGCCAAGTGATACACAGGTAACAAGAGTTGTGGGAATTCTAAATAGAAGTTCAAGGCAAGGCTTTCCAGAGATGATGGAACTTAGGCTATACTTTCAAGGATTTCAGAAGATAAAAAGCGGAAAAGAAGGCATTGCAGTGAAGATGGTACATAATAAGGCCAAAAAGTATAAGCCAGCTTCATGCATCAGAAAAGGTCAATTTTGGGAAAAGTGGAGGCTACAGATAGGATGAATAGTAGGAGGCAGGGCTCAAAAATAGAAATTGCTTAATAAATGTGGAATGGAAGTAATAAGCTAAAAGAAAGGTAATGTCTGTAAATAGGCTTTGAAAAGAATAAAGTGCCATCATTATTAAACACTATCACAAACCAGCCTCACTCATAAAAGCTTCTTGATAGACTCTCACCCTGGAGAGGATCCTGGACACAATCACTGAAAAAATAGCCTGGTGGTAATCAGAATTGCAGATGCACTTTGACGCGTCTACAGACTTGAACATCCAGGGCTATCTACTAAACATCTGTCACGATGGCATAATCCTGTTAGAAAGACCAATAGAATTGACTCTATGTATAGACTGTAATTTTTTTTCCTCTCATGGTCTCTTATCTCTGGAAAATAACTCAATTAGATACTCCATCCTCTTCTTCACACCATCCTCATCTTTTGTTTGGCGACTTCTTACATTCCATGTCCTAACTTTGTCTCAGCTAGTGTGCCGTTGCATGACACAGAAGAGAAAAACTCACAACTCAGCTGCCTCTGAAAAGTTCTTTGGTATACCTGTTGTTGTTGTTGTTGTTGTTGTTATATGCTGTCGAGTTGGCCCCGACTCATAGCGACCCCTCCTTGGGTTTCTGAGGCAGTATCACTACGGAAGTAGGATTGCCCA
>NW_006921748.1:4571429-4593865 GCF_000298275.1 Orycteropus afer afer
ACCTTCCTTCCAAGGAGTGGCTGGTGGGTTTGAACTGCCAGCCTTCTGGTTAGCAGTCAAGTGCCTTAGGCACTATGCTACCAGAGCTCCTAGAGATAAAGGTAGAGATATACAATTCCTGCTATTGAGATCACCTAGGCTACTACACTGCTATATTTTGGTTTCTCCTTTCCCAAAGCTCATCATATATTCTTCTTCATATATTCCCACCTCTCAGATTATTTGTTTAGCATAAAGATTAAACAAGTATGGTGAACGGATACAACCCTGACATAGACATTTCCTGTTTTTAAACTATGCAGTATTCCCTTATTCTGTTCAAAAGACTGCCTCATGGTCTATGTATAGGTTCCTCATGAGCACAATTAAGTATTCTGGAATTTCCATTCTTCACAATGTTGTCTATAATTTGTTAGGATCCACACAGTTGATTGCGCTCGCATGGTCAATAAACACACAGGTAGACATCTTTCTGGTATTCTTTGCTTTCAACCAAGATCTATCTGACATCAGCAATGATATCCCTCCTTCCAGGTCTTCTTCGGAATCCAACTTGAACTTCTAGCAGTTCTCTGTCAATAATTTGCTGCAACCATTTTTGAATTATCTTCAGAAAAATTTAACTTGCCTGTGATATTAATGACATTGATTGATAATTTCTCCATTCTGTTGGATCACCCTTCCTTGGAATGGGCACAAATATGGATTTCTTCCTTGTTGACCACGTAAGTGTCTTCCACCACTCCTTTGTCAAGCTGTCATACTGTGGTGGCTTGCATGCTGATGTGGTGCTGGAAGCTATGCCACCAGTATTTCAGAGACCAGCAGGGTCACCTGTGGTGGGCAGCTTTCAGTGGCATTTCCAGACAAAGACAAACTAGGAAGAAGGAAGTGGCAGTCCACTTCTGAAAAAAACTGTCCACCGAAAACCTTATGAACAGAAATGAGCAGGTTTATAGGCTAGAGAAAAAGAACCAATAAAGAGGGAGATGTTGGAAATGTGGAGGGAAGCAGAAATGCAATGTCTTAGAGGAGAGCTATGGTGATGTGTCATGAGTGCATTCCTATGATGGGGGCACACTTGAGGCGGGGAGCTTCAGGAACATGATGAAGTGGACATTAGAACTCTGTGAAGGCAGAAAATAAACTCTACCTTTGTAGAGATGGTAACCCTCACTATGGAACTAGGCTGGCTAGGGAAAGAGGTGAAATCATGGAGGATAAGAAGTGGGGGAACTGGAAGTCCATCACACTGGGAAGAACAGAAAGGTTGGAGACTTTGGAGTCAATTTAACACTTGATTGATTTAAAAAGAAAGAAAAGAAAATCCAGGGTGTGATCTTGATCGTGTTAAGTATGAGGTGGAATAGATCAACATGTATTTTTTAAGTTTTAAGTTTAAAGCAGGAAGATCAAATATGTTTTGTCTCAGGAAGTGTTACATGATGATAAAGATTCTGAGGATCCATCTACTTTCAATGGAAAAGTGTGCCAAAATCAATGAGTGTTATCTACCCTGAGGGAGTGGAAACAGGAACATATGGCAAGTTTTTGCCACTTCTTCCCTACGCTATCTACATGGATATTGAAATCACCCAGAATGAGAATGAGGGCCTTAGAGAGAAGAGCAATAAGGTGAAACAGGAACCAAAGTCCTAAATGAAAGGGATATTAGAGGGTAGCAACCAGTTGCGTGAACCTCAAAGAAGAGGGATTTCTTCATGATAGCATAAGTAATGACCTGGAAGCAACAGGGAATTAACAAAATACTGACAAAATATGAGAAGTGAGCAGTTCTGCTACAGTAAGGGAAATGGTACCTTAAGGAGGAATCCAGGTTTCCATTAAGACTAGTATCTAATACCCCATGGGAAAATACCCTAACGAAACCATTGAACTATTCTTTATAACATGGCCTCTTTGGGCTTACCAGGAGAAAACCTGGTTTAGGTCTATGCATAAGTCATTGAGGTATATCAGAATAGGAATTCAATCTTGCATGGATACGTGGTTAAAAACCTTATCTTCTGAAAAACACTACTCTGAAATAGTGTTCCTTGCTTCAAAACCTTCCACTGAAAGCCCACATTCCTTGGTCTTAAGCTAATTTTCATTTTCTCCCATAACTTCCCTAATTTTCTGCTCTAAACAGGCTGATATGTTCACAGCTAACACCTATTCCCACCTTCTCAGGCTCATTCACACTTTTCAGCGTCATCCCCAGCTCAGTGGCCTTGTTTCTTTCTAGCCATTAAATTTCTTCCATGACCATCCAAGCCCAGTTCATTTCCCAATCACTTCATGAAGTCTCTTCCTGTTAGTACAGAAATGTGACATTTTTCTCCCTGTAATTATTTGCACCATTTATTCCTCCATGTGTGATTTTTGTTTATTTGCTTCACTAACAACCATATTAGACACTTGAATGCAACAACTCATATCTCCTATTTCTTTTCATCCCCCACAGTACCCCGCATATAATGTTGTTACTTGCCCTCGAGTCAGCTCTGACTCCTAGTGACTTTATGGACAACAAAATGAAACATTGCCTGATCCTGTGCCATCCACTAAATCACTAGTATATTTGAGCCCATTGTTGCAGCCACTTTAGTAATCAAGTCATGCAGAGTTTCTCTTATTTTTACTGACCCACCCCTATATCATAGACAGTAAATAACTGATGAATGAATGAGTGAATTAATTCAGTTGCCATCAAGTGGGATTCAACTCTTGGTGACCTCATGTGTGTCAGAGTAGAACTATGCTCCACAGGGACTCCAAAAACCAAAACCAAACTCACTGCCATCAATTCGATTCTGACTCATAGTGACCCCATTGGGCTTCCAAGGCTGTAAATCTTTACAGAAGTATTGCTTCATCTTTCTTCCATAAAGCAGCTGGTGGGTCTGAATCATCGACTTTTTGGTTAGTAGTCAAATGCCTTAACCACTGAACTACCAGAGATCCTTATAGGGTTTCAAGTAGCTGATATTTTGAAAGTAGATCACTAGGTTTTTCTTCTAATATGTCTCTGGAAGGACTTGAACTGCTAACCTTTTGCTTAGCAGCAGAGTGTGTTAACCATCTGCACCATCCAGGGTTTCCTGGATTTCTTCCTCCCTAAATGTTTTTACCTTCTTAAAAGGATGGAGGGAGCTCTGAACCATAGATTCTAAAACGATTCCAATGGGGAGAGAGGTAGAAACTCAAGCTTAATCCAGATACCTGCAGAGAGGTTGTTAGTTGAAAGGTGGGTGCTAAAACGATATAAAGCACAAGGGTGGGGTGGGTGCACCTTCTCCCCCAGATTTGAAGAGTATCTCATCAAGCACACTACAGCGTGTGCAGCGCTTTTGGCAAGCTCCCATTATCCCATCACTCTCTCAGATGGTGGGCAGTGGAATCGATATTCCCAAGGCTTTAAAAAGCTCCCAAATGTTGTGCTGCCATTCATTCAACAACAGGGGGAGAAATCAGAGAGGAAAAAAACTGATGTTGGCTTCTTATTTTGCTTATGTTGTTAAAAGCCGCTCTGATGCCGTGGTTCTGGAATAGGTCCCCTCTTTCTTTGAAAGCATGCTGTGTGATAGACTGTCATTTGTCCCCTGCCTCCAGAAGAGCCAGCTGGCAGCTAAGTGCTAAAGCCAGTGACTTGCATGTGTTTTTCTGACATTTAACAAATGGGAACAGCTTGCAAATCTGCATTAACTCACTCTGTCTCACAAATAATCAGGGCCACACTGGGAACATTAGCTCCGACACAAAAGAGTGAGAGGCTTGGGGGAAGAGGGGGGACAGAAAACAAGTCAGCAAATAAGGGATGTTTTAACGAAGGGATGAGTGTAACATTCTGGTTCAGAGAGAAGAGTTTTGAAGTCATTTTTGTTTTTCAACAAGCCACTGCTAATGGTGCTAAATCCGTCTGTCAAGGCCCAGCTTTGCAGCTTGAAGTCATCTTGCCTGCACCTCACAAATCCTGATCTGTCGGTTGCTTCCATTTTGCAAATAGCATTTCAAATTCCTTATGCTTCAGAGCCAACATCTCTCAAAGAGATTGTGTTTGGCCACAAGTGGACTTTTCTAGAGCCACACCACACAATCACATAGCCATACTTTCTCTGACATTGAATAAAAGACTTCAGAAAGATATCACGGTTAAAAGGTCACGCATGGACATACATTTGCTGCAAAGTTGTCATATGTATATGCAGGTGTCTCCTCTATATAATCATAACTCCACAAATTGGGGTACAAGCTCATGTTAGCCCTGTGGATTTAGGATAAATTTAGGAGACTTTTGTTCTCATTAAGAGTCATTTGGCATTTGAGGATAGGCACTATGAGTCCCCAAATGTTTCATTCCACTTAGAAGATAGTTGGATTTTTGATGTTTCAACCCCTAGCCTGAAATCTCCAAAGAAAATAAGTCCCATAGCAAGAATAAACAGAGAAATAGATACATTGGGGAATGTATTTGGCATAGGGCTTAAAAAATCTGTCTTCTGGGAGAGGTAAAATGAACTGTACTTTCCTTAAACTTCCAGGAAAGGTCATGGTGGAGCAACATAATCTCCGTATTCCCCCTGGGGCTTATGAGAAAGAGAGGGAGGCCCTCAGACCCTCTAGAGGGATCTATGAAGGGAATGTGTGGGCTCATAATTAGGTCACTGCACCTCAGAATTAAAAGATTTTCATAAACAAAAAAAAGGAAGGCTATAAATTTCCCTAACAACAGACATGAATGCTCCCAAATGACAGGCATCTGACTAAAGGAAGGAGAGCATTCTTGTGAGTGGATGGGCTGGGGCCCCGGTCATAGTTTGCTTGAGGTAGCCCAGCCAGGACTTTCTTTCTTCCAAGGTGTCTTGAAAGAGGGAGCAATAATGCTGAACATCAAAATCAATTTTCAGGGATCAAAAGTGCTGGAATTAGAACCCTAGTTGACCACTGTTGGCTGAAAGAACAGTCACCCTCAGAGGCAAAGTAGTGACTGTCGATGGAACAGATAGTGATCTGTTTTCCTGGGGACTAATGTTGACATATTTTGGCAAGAGCTCCAGCTTAGCAGGAAAGCAGAGGAGAACACCAAGACAGATTTGAGGTTTAGAGGCATGGGGCCAGATAGTCAGGTTGAGAGGCCCTGCAACTCTGACACTCTCCAGCCTGTTCTACTACCTTAATTGAGTTGTTCATGATTCTCAGAAGAAAGTCAAGACAAGAGGAAAATGTGGCCCATTCTCTAGCACAGGACATTGCAGATGCAACCACTACAGGACTAGACCCAGAGCCCTCTCTCTGTTTTACCTGAATCCTGATCTAACCCTTGACAGGAGTCTGGGAAAGCCAAGACTGATGGGCATGTCTTATGCATAAAGGTTTAGGAAATTATTTGTAATAAATATAGTGAGCTAAGGAATATCCCTCTGCACTTGATCAAGCAGACTACAGCCATATTTTTTTTTTTTTTTTTAAGCTGCAACTTTCTTTTTTTGTGTGTGTGTGATTTGGGTGAAGATTTACAGAGCAAATTCACTTTCCATACAGCAGTTCACATATACTTTGTCTCATGTCATTGACCACAGTTTACCACAATGCAACAGCTCCCCTCCCACTTCCTCCCCATAGTTACCTCTTCCCAGTGTCCATCCCTCCATACACTCCTGCCCCCTGAGCTGTCTCCCTGTGCATAAGCAGCCCTTCTTTCTCCCATGATTGTTCTCTCCAAAGAGTGTATCTACTTGAGGTAAATGTTCAACTCATATGCCTGTATTTTGTTTGGCTGGAAACCACAGGTATGGGTTCAATTCCAGACCTGAAGGGCAGCTAGAGGTCTCAGTGGTTCCACCAGGCTCTATTGGACCAGCAAACCTGGACCTCACCTTTTTTTTTTTTTCCTCCAACTGATTTTGAGTTTTGTTCCACATTGTTCTCCCTCTCTATCAAGGATCTCCTACATAGATCCCCTTCCAAGTGGATGACAGTGGTAGCCAGGCACCATCTAGTTCTTCTGGTCTCATAGTTGTATAGGCTGCAGATCAGATGGTGTACCAGTCACTAGGACTAATTGTTTCCATGAATTTTGGTTTTCTTCATTCTTCTTTGCTCTGAATGAGGAGAGACCCATCGTTGCATCTAGATGGCAGCTTGCTAGCTTTTAAGATCCCAGTTGCTACTTGCCAAAGTAGGAGGTGGAACAATGTTTTGTATAGCATTTTATGCCAGTTGAGCTTGATGTCCCCTGTGACTATGGTACCAAGCCCACAGGATCAACTACTCGGTCCTTCTGGGTAGCTGGCTGTGACCAAGCAATGACCACAACCTTGCCCCTTGTCAGCTCTACTATACACCTGGGAATTCTGATCATTCACATAAACTTATAGGACCATTGTCTGCCAACCCTATATATGTTCTTGGATACACTCCCCATTTCATAGACATACCTAATCGTTTAGCCTGTCTACCCATCTCTCCATCCATATACCCATGTTTGCCTTCACTGACAACGCAGTATTGAATGTGCAAAAGGGTTCATCTTTGTTGTCTGTACCTCCCATGTACCTCTCTATGTCTTTCTCATCTTCAATGGTGCCATACTGGTCACTCACATTTGGTACACTGCCCTTCTTTTCACCCAAATCAATACTTATCTCTATCTATCTAACAGCGTGCCCTCCCTTTCCCTCCCACCCCTGGTAACCAACAAAGAAAATTTCCTTCTATACATAAACCTTTCCTTAACTTTTACAATAACGGACTAATACAATACTTGTCGTTTTGTGATTGACTTATTTCACTCAGCATAATGTCCTCCAAGTTCATCCACTTTATGCAGTGTTTGACAGATTCTACCTTATTCTTTAGTGTTGCGTAGTATTCCATTGTGTGTATGTACCATAGTTTGGTTATCCATTCCTCATTGATGGACATCTAGGTTGTTTCCATCTTTTGGCTATTGTAAATAGTGCTGCGATGAACGTGGGTGTGCATATATCTGTTCTTATACAGACATATTTTTAAAACATTATATCCTCAAGAAATAGTTCTGGTTCCATAACCTTTATTTTTCTTCACCTTGCTCTAGCTCTAAAACTTATGTTTTGATAGCTTATCTCATAAAGAATATTCCTCAAATCCATCCATACCTCTTCATTTCTGGTAACACTATCTAAAATACTGTAGTTTTCTAAGGCTGTCTTAACAAAGTACCACAAAATGGGTGGCTTAAAACAATAGAAATTTATTCTTTTAGTTATAGAGGTCCAAAATCAAGTGTTGGCAGGATCGTGCTCTCTCCAAAGTCTCTAAGGGAAGATCCACCCTTGTTTCTTCCTAGCTTCACGTTGTCACCAGTAATCCTTGGTGTTCTTTGATTTGCATCACTCCACTCTCTGCTTCGGTGGTCACATAGAATTCTCACTCTGTCTGCCTCTCTTTTCTTCTCCTCTTCTTATAAGGATACCAGTCATACTGGAAGAGGGCCCACACTAATCCAGTATAACCTCACTTTAACTTGTTTATATTTACAGACACTATTTTCAAATAAGGTCACATTTATGGGTACTGGAGGTTAGGACTTCAACGTATCTTTTATTGGAGACACAACTGAACCCATGACACTATCTTGGATCAAACCACCATCATTTTACCATCCCTATTGCAAAAGCCTCTTAACTAGTCTTCCCAAATTCTATGCTTGTTTCCCTTCAATCCACATGTCAGAATAGTCTTTCTAAAACACATATCTGATCATGTGAATCTTCTGTTTAAAACTCTTTGATCCACAAGTCCCAAAACATGTACCATTCAAACTCACAGGAGTATTCTGGGAAATTATTAATTTTTGAAGAAAATAGTGACAAACAGCATCAGTCAGACACGGAACACTTCTAATATCAGATCACACTGCATTCCTTTCAATGACCCCATATCTCTGTGAAGCTGGATTTTCAGTGATTGCTGTGCTAAAAAAGATAGTACCTCATGAACATCAATGAGAAAGAGGAAATGAGAGTGGAACAGGCTGATCTGATTTCAAGGTGATTATTTAAGAATGAGAAGGAACCCTCATGGCACAGTGTTTAATTACTCAGCTGCTAATCAAAAAGTTGGCAGTTCAAAACCAGCAGCTGCTCCATGGAAGAAAGATGTGGCAGCCTCCTTCTGTAAAGATTATAGTCTTGGAAATACTATGGGGTAGTTCTACTCTGTACTATAGGTTCTCTATGAGTCAGAATTGAGTTGTCGGCAATTGGTTATTTAAGAATGAAATTTAAAAAAAAAAAATCATTATGTTTTCAAAGCTTTTCTAAATTTTTACATTTAAAAAAAAAACTTATTAAGGTGCTTGGATCTAATTCCTTAGTAAATGGGACTTTTAGTTATTTCTTTTGGGTAGGGGTGCTGTAAAGGAGCTCTAGTGGTGTAGTGGTTGAGGCATTGGGCTGCTAACCAAAAGCTTGGTGGTGCAAACCCACCCACCACTCCACAGAAAAAAGATGGGGCAGTCTGCTTCCATAAAGATTTACAGTCTTGGAAATCCAATGGGGGTTGCTATGAATCAGAATCAACTCAAAGGCAGTGAATTTGGTTGTTTTGGTTTGAGGTGTGCTATAGCGGTTCAAATCCACCAGCCACTCCTCGGAAGGAAGGTTGGGCAATCCTACTTCCATAATGATACTGCCTTGGAAACCCAAGGAGGGGTCGCTATGAGTCGGGTTTGACTCGATGGCACATAACAACAACAACAACATAGGAGTCCCTAAGTGGTGCAGTTAACAAGCCCACCTGCTAACCAAAAGGTGGGAGGTTGGAGTCCACCCAGATGTTCCTCTGAAGAAAGACCTGGCCACAGAGCTCAATTCTACTCTGACACATATGGGGTTGCCATGAGTTGAAACTGAGTCAACAGTAACTGGAGTTTGTTTGTTTCTGGTTGTGGGGTGCTATGAACTAAAATTCCTAAGACATTAAGAATTTCTGCCTTAGATGGCTTCTGATTGGTTTCAGAATGACATCTAAAATTCCTGACTATAGCTTGCAAGACCCTGCATGGTAGCCTTCTCCAGTTTCATTTTATTCTACTCTTTTTGTCATCAGCAGCATGGCTAGAGCTTATTTCCTCACTACACCTAATTCATTACTAAATTTCTTTGTCCCAAAGATCTTCTCTCCCTTCTCGTAGCATAGTGCCTAAGGCACTTGACTACTAACCAGAAGGCTGGCGGTTCAAACCCACCAGCCACTCCTCGGAAGGAAGGTTGGGCAATCTACTTCTGTAATGATACCACCTTGGAAACTCAAGGAAGGGTCGCTATGAGTCAGGTCCGACTCAATGGCACATAAAAACAACAAAAATCCTCTTGCCCAAGTCTTATCCACAGACACACACTTCTCTAACTAACACTATCTCAGTCCTAGGGTCTAAATGGGTCACTCTCTCTCAGATCTAATTTTCCCATCTAATGCAGGCTAGTCACATGTTTTACTTCACTCTATATGTTTCCTTCAAAACAAATTTGCACATGGAGCAGTTTATTAAAATGGGTAATAGTACAAACTCTAGAGCCAAACTGCCAAGTTCAAATTTCAGGTTTGCTGCTGGCCAAGTTACTTAATCAGTCTGTACCTCTTTCCTCCCCATTATAAAATGGGGTTCCTTATAGTGCCTACCTGACTGGGTTGCTATATGAACAAAATTATTTAATATATGTACATCATTTAGAACAGTACATATGGCAAATATATTATAAGCATTTTGCCTTACAATTAAATAAATAGATTTTCTTTTTTTTTTTTCTTTTCTTTTTGTTTTTGCTTAATGTCTGCCTACTCTAGTGGACTGTAAGCTCCTTGAAGACAGAAAGCACTTCTGTTTTGCTAAATACAAGATCTCTAGCATCACACAGCATCTGAATATGAGACATGCAATAAATATTAGTGAACAAAAGAATGAAAGAATCATCTTGACTCTTGATTTTGATTCTCTGGCTCCCTTTGGCTGCAATGATATGCCTAAGGTAAGACTACAGAGTCCTGGAAGTTGGGAAGGAAAAATACACAATCTATTACTCTAGCTTACTTTCCCTTACTTTATTCTAGTGGGCCATTTCTGGAGTGGATAAGATAGTGCAAGAGTCATTACCAAGCCTCATTTTTAACTCTCAGCTATTACTTTTTTCTATATCTAAAATTTTACCAAATTGAGTATGAAGTAGACAAAACATGAGACCTCAAGACAGGACACCAGGGTTGCAGTGCCCATACTGTGGGATCTCAGACTATGTTAAAGTGTCTGATCTCTGCTCTGGGACATGAAGCCATAATTTTGTGTAATTACACAAGCACCATACTGCAAGGTGGCCTCAGTTCTAATGTCCCTCACCACAGTCCAGGGGAAGAATGTCTTCAGGTCCTGGAAAAAAGTACTGAAAGGCCTGAAAACCCATCCACACTGTGGGAAACCCTAATTTAAAAGCAATGGGTAACAAAAGCCACCAATAGGATGCTAACTTTCTAGTTTTGCTAATTGTACAATGGTTTTTGCAAGGTTTCAACATTTGGAAAAGCAGGATGATGAGTATATGAGAACTATTCATACTATTTATTGCAATTTTTTGTAAGTTTGAAATTTTTCAAAATGAAAAGTTAAATTAAAAAAAAAAATGTAATGGCATGATAACCCCTCTTGTAATTCAATAAGAGTTACACAACAAGAACTTCAGGAAGATGCTTCACAGTGGCTGTGACACAAGAAAATATGTGAACCCTTCAGATGCTGGAAAAAAGTAGAGAAAAGGGGGTGGTCACAGGGACCACTGTAATGTTGTTCCTGACTCTGTCCTCCTCTTATTTCTCTATCCTAAGTGATCAAGATAGGACAGCCTGAGGTAGGAAAGATTGTTTTCCTGTTCCTTATCAAGAACACTGATTGAGACTTTTGTCAATTTTAGCCCCATTCTAACACTTTTAGGAACTCTGGTGGCACAATGCCTAAGGCATTTGACTGCTAACCAGAAGGTTTGTGGTTCAAACCCACCAGCTGCTCTAGTGAAGATGACTTAGTTTTCTTCCATAAAGATTTACAGCCTCAGAAACCATGCTTTGAGTTGGAATTTTTTTTTTTTTTTTTTTTTAATAACATCTTCAGGAGCTCTGGTGGCACCATGGTTAAAGTGCTAACCCCAAACCAAAAGGTGGGGAATTCAAACCCACCAGCCATACGGCAGAAAGATGTGACAGTCTGCTTCCATAAAGATTACAGGCTTGGACCCTATGGGGCAGTTTTATTCTGTCCTATAGGGTGGCTATGAGTAGGCAAACACTTGAAGACAAGGGGTTTGGCTTTATGTGGTTTGTGTGTGTGTGTGTGTGTGTGTGTAACAGCTTTAATGAATTACTGAATGGAACAAATGGTTAATGAGCTCAGCTATTACCTAAGAGGTTGAAAATTCAAGTCCACCCAGAGGCAACTCAGAAGAAAGGCCTAGAGATGTACTTTAGAAAAATCCAGCCATTGAAAACGCTGTGAGCACAGCTCTGGGTCATGAGTCAAAATGGACTCAATGGCAACTGGTACTGGTTAATAATTCCTTTAACAAAGATTTTCAACTATTTAATTAGTGTGAACTGGTCAACTACAAAAATCAACATGAGTGGCCTCTATGTAACACATGCTTCCAAATGATTGTCCTCAAGCACTAACCAAAACTGAGGGAGGAGAAATCAAATATCTACCACTACAGTTACCTGTCAAGAGACTCCTCTCCAAAAAGATATAAACATTAACACTGTCATCTCACACACATACTCAGTTCTAAAATTATTTATCTTGTGCATTCTCCATAGAGAGTTCAGCACATAAAAGAATATAGAGTGAAATTTTAAATTAAGCCCTTACTCTATGTAGTAAAATAAATAAGCCCGTAAATAAATAAAATAAATGATGAAAAATGGGGAAACTCATGGAATTCACTCTCAAAATGCTCTCCCCAACCTGCCCTCCCCTAACACTCAAAGTTATCTGTTTTATCTGCCTGCTCCAATAAAAATAGCTCTTTAAGGACCAATGGAGTAGGAAAGCTAAATTGTCTAAAAGCATATTGGAAACTAAAGGCTAAAAGCAGCAAATAGATGGCAACCCTAAGCCTGGGTTCCAGGGTTTAAGGGTCAATCCATCATTAGTGTATCACACTAGATTTTTCCCTGCTTAATACCCACTGTACGATGAATCAGAATGAACTCAGTATCAATGGGCTTGGTTTGCTTGGATATGCAGCCAGTTCTTTATCTTCCTGATTGGCCATCTGGCCCTTATTATGGCCTTTACTCCTCTCTTCACTAAGTTTTCCTCTCAACTCCCAATCAATCAGCTGAGGCCCAGAACCCTCTCCCCACTTTTTGTCTTTTTTGGACTTTCAAGGCTGGCCCCCTGCATCTAGTATCCCTTATACAATTTAGACAAGCCTCTCTGAACTACTCTTCTGAGCCACACATTGTGATCTGCTGCTTCTAAAAAGCTCTTCTCCAGCACATCCCCCATCCCAATAATATTAATAAATTATTGAGTACCTACTATTGCCAGGCACTGAGGAAACAGTGATATTTATACACACAAAATTCAATATGCACAGTGGAAGAGACAGACAGTAAACAAGTACACAAGGAACTGTGATTTTTCCAGCTGATATTAAATGATCTCATTCGTGTATTGACACCAACCTGGGTGGAATTTGTGTTAACTCTGCCTTTTCTACTTGGTGTTTTCTACTTCTGTCTCTTCCCAGAGAGATAGGAGCCACTGCAGCTACCAGTCAGCTTCCCCACATCCACTGGGAACTCTGTTGCAAACTCTCAGTATCCCACAAACCTGAATCCAAACTATTTAGAATGTTACTAATGACCACTTGAAAATTAAAAATTATACCTTCCCCAAAACAAACCCTACACAATCCAAGTCAAGACCAAGAGCAAATAACATGTACTGTTCTCATAAATATTTTTCGATTGATTGACTGACATGACCAGAAGCAGAAAAAAATGATATTGATTGATAGAAATATGGAATGTATGCAAAGATAAAAGATCTAAACATATCACAAAGCACTTGAAACAGGATCTATTGACCAGAGAATCAACTGGGGAAATGGTGATTTCATATGCTATGGGATTATGTTGCTAGGTGCTGTTGAGTCAGTTTTGAATTATAGTGATCTTAGCCACTCCTCGGAAGGAAAGTTGGACAATCTACTTCCATAGTGATACTACCTCAGAAACCCAAGGGGTTTGCTATGAGTTGGATCTGACTCATTGACAGTGGGTTTGGGTGGTTTATGTACAACAGAAAGAAACACTGCCTGGTCCTGCATTATCTTCACAACCTTTACGATGCTTGAGCCCATTGTTGCAGCCACTGTGTCAATTCATCTTCTTGAGTGTCTTTCCTTTTTTTCACTGACTCTTTCCTTTAATAAGCAAGATATTCTTCTCCAGGGACTGGTCCATTCTTACCACAAGACTAAAGTGCATAAAAAAAGTCTGGCCATTCTCACTACTAAGGACCATTCTGGCTGTACTTCTTCCAAGACAGATTTGTTTCTTCTTCTGGCAGTGCATGGTATTTGCAGTATTCTTAGCCAACACTATAATTCAAATGCACTGATTCTTCTGTGTCTTCCTTTTCTTTTTCCAGTTTGCACATGCCTATGAGGCTATTGAAAATGACATGGCTTGGCACACTTTCATCTTCAAAGTGAGATCTTTACTCTTCAACACATTAAAGAGGTCGTTTGCAGTAGATTTTTCCAATGAAATATGTAGTTTGATTTCTTTACTGCTTCTTCCATGGGTGTTGATTGTGGATCCAAGTAAAATGAAATCCTTGATAACTTTAGTCTTTTCTCCATTGATCATGATGCTGCTCATCGGTCTAGTTGTGAGAATTATGGGATTATAGGCAGAAGAAATGGTACGGGAGGTAGGTAAGAAGATGCTGTCTTT
This sequence comes from Orycteropus afer afer, assembly GCF_000298275.1. Taxonomy (NCBI): domain Eukaryota; kingdom Metazoa; phylum Chordata; class Mammalia; order Tubulidentata; family Orycteropodidae; genus Orycteropus; species Orycteropus afer. Next base: position 4,585,425 of record NW_006921748.1, read on the forward strand.
ATTCCCAAAATAAATGTGTCCAATGTGACAGAAACAGAAGGAGACATGGGTCAGTAATGTCAAGTGTAAGTGGATCAGCAATGTCAAGTGTAAAATGGAGACAATAATAGCACCTATCTCACAAGGTTATAATGAGGATTAAGTAAGAGAACAAAAGAAAAGCATTTAAACAATGGCCAACCATATATGCTAAATGTTCAGTAACTATTAATTGTTCGCATAATTACTATTGCAAGACCAGATAAATGCCTAGAAATGCAAAAACAGAGCAGGGATAAAAATAAACATGATAATACAATAGTATCAAGAAAACTAATTTGTTATAATATCTTAAGCCCCACAAGGAATGCAGAGGTGGGTAGGATCTGATTCTTTCCCTGAATCTAACTGTATGGTTGATCAGTTAACATATATACATAAACAAATGCAATTCAATTTAGGAATATTTAAATGTCATCCAACAGGTTTGAGTACCATGCTATGAAAGTTCAGGAGGATAGAGAGATTACTTCCTATAGGAAAATCAGGAAAGCAAGTGACATTGGGCTTGGTTTGGGAGAATGGAGATTATTTGCGTAGGTGGAGGTAAGTGATGAAGGCAGACAATAGTGTGAACAGAGGCACAGAGGGGAGGTTGGTGGGCCATCTTCATTTATAGAAATAAATCAGATTGCTGGGGACAGGAGAAGAGTGAGGCAGAATAGTGGCACATATGTGAACAGCCACCTCACAGAGGTTAAATGACTTTCTCAAAGTCATGCAGTCAGTTTAACTCTCATGCCTGATTCCAAAGCTCTGGCTTCTACTCCCAAACACTACAAATTGAAGGGACAAAAACATAGGTTTGGGAAAATATAAAGAAAATAGCATTCATGTTTGATTTTCCAGCTTCAAAGCTCTGGTGGCATAGTGCCTAAGGCACCAGACTGCTAACCAGAAGTCTGGCAGTTCAAACCCAACAGCCATTCCTCAGAACGAAGGTTGGGCAATCTACTTCCGTAGCGATACCGTGTCAGAAATCCAAGGAGGGGTCACTATGAGTCGGATCTGACTTGACAACAGTGAGTTTGGTTTTGGTTTGCTTTTAACACCTAAACACAGTAAACAGACAACTTTTAAATGTCCTGGTAAAAGGGTTATGAGAATGCATAATATAAAAAGCCAGCTTTTTACAAGGTTGAGAGTTAGTACATTCAATGAAATTTAACTAAGTTTATGATGAAATACTTCCTGACCGATATCTAGAATTATGACTGATGGAGTTCTTCCCCGCTATGAGTGTGCTTAAAAAAGTTCTTCCTCTCTATGAGTGTGCTTGGCATAGCAACCTGAAAAACTTCTGTTGTTGTTGTTGTGTGCCGTCAAGTCAGACCCGACCCATAGCGACCCCTCCTTGGGTTTCCGAGGCAATATCACTACGGAAGTAGATTGCCCCATCTTCCTTCCAAGGAGTGGCTGGTGGGTTTGAACCGCCAGACTTCTGGTTAGCATTCAAGTGCCTTTAGCCACTATGCTACCAGAAAAACTCCTACTGACAACTAAAAGAATATCACCTCTGTAGGGTCCCATCACTGCTCATATTATGTTCTAGTTCAAGCCAAGTAATTCTACCAAATGCTTTGTATCAATCTATAGACAAATTTAAATCTCAATTTTGAAGACCTTTTCATAGTGGCTTTTGGCATTAATCACCATTTCTATGCTCACCCTGAACTATAAGGACAACTGGAGCCATTTTTTGGAAATAGCACATTGATACGAAAGTAATAAAAATCTGTGTGTGTGTATAATATGTATGTGTGTATATATATATGCGTTATACATGTATGTATGTGTGTGTGTGTGTGTGTGTTTGTCTTTTCCTATTCCTATTCCTCCTTTGCAAAGAACAGCAGACTCAAGTCACACTTCTTCCCTCAGAGAGCTTCCAGTCAGCTGACAAACAATCTAGGGTGTGATCAGACATTGTAAAATTGAGAAGTGCATTACCAGTGGAATCCTGTATTCTCTGTGGCTTTAAGCTTATGAGACTTTAAAACACCCTTTAAATACCCTCAGTGGAATCAACCACCTATTTGGGTCTGCTCTAGAAAAGGGAATATCATTGAACATAAAGTATTAGCATACCTTTAGATACATCTTTAGTTCCCCCTCAAGGGAAGGGAAATTCAGGAAGAGGTCTTTGGTTGATACTAGGTTAGGCTTTGTAGTCATATTTGACAGTCTCTTACTGTTAGGAGTTGGTACACATTACAATGAAAGACTTGTCCACAAACTCCTGGCCCTCTCGGCTTCCTTGAACCTTCCTGGACTTTTAACAGACCTGTCCAATACAGCAATCTTATCCAGCCAACAGTAAATATGTTTCAGGCTGTTCTGTTTTATCCTTGTTTTTTAAAGAAAATCTATGTTGTTTTTGTTGTTAGTTTCTGCTCTGACTCATGGAGACCTTGTTGTTGTTCTTGTCATGTGCTGTCGAGTTGGACCTGACCCATAGAGACCCCTCCTTGGGTTTCTGAGGCAGTATCACTATGGAAGTAGATTGTCCAACCTTCGTCTGAGGAGTGGCTGGTGGGTTTGAATTACCAGCCTTCTGGTTAGCAGTCAAGTACCTTAGGCACTATGCCACCAGAGCTCCCATGGAGACCTTAGGTATAACAAAAAATGTTGCTCAGTCTTGTGTCATGTTCATGATCACTTGCTTTCACTGACCCTCTACTTTACCAATCACGGTGTCTTTTTTTAGCAACTCTTCTTTCCTGATGATGTGTCTAAAGGAAGCAAACCAAATCTTACTTCACTTTGAAGGATGATTCTGGGAATATTTTTTTTCCTCAGATTTATTTGTTCATTTTCTGGCAGTCCATGCTATATTCAATATTCTTTGCCAACATCACAATTTGAATGCACCAATTCTTCTTCTGTCTTCTTTTTTCATTGTCCAGCTTTCACATGCATATGAGGCTATTGAAAAGACCACAGCTTAGGTCAGGCACACCTTAATCATCAATGTGGCATAATCCATAATGGATATTATTCTAAAAGAGCTACAGAACAGTTCTTAAAGCTTTTTCCTGGTTTCCAAACCACAATTATTGATGCTGGCAAGGTCATTTGTTTCTTCTGTAATTTTTTTTCCCCCTCAGGTTTCTTTCACTTTTATTCAACTGCCAGAGCTAGAAGAATAAGCTTATGATTTACATATCACTTTTTTATGAGTGTTGTTTTATGGTGATTTCCACGGCCCTCCAATGTATATAAAATGTGTCATCGTTCTTTTCCAGGATATTTGTGCACTTGTTCATTTATTCAGTCAATGTATTTATTGAGCCCCTACTATGTGTCAAGCACTGTGCTGATGCCAGAAATATTGCTGACATCTCATATAAACAAATCAACATAGAGGTCAGAAAACACTAAATTGATAAACTCACATAACTTAGAATTCACAGAAGAGGAAACATTAGAAGGGAGAGCTTGAAGAGCAAGTGATACATTCTAAGCTGATGAAATAATAGAGTCTGTTAAATAACTAATGAATGCTTAGAAGAAATTGTTGATGATTTGTGTGAGAAGAGATGGGAAAGGTATAATCGAAGGGGCTGGAAAAAAACAATCTTAAAGCCAAATCATAGAGAACTGTTTTCCACTGAAGAATTTAAACATTATCCTGTAGGCAATGGAGAACTCAAAACTTTTAATGGAGAACATCATGATCAAATCCATGTTTTAGAAATTCAACCCTGTACCTATTTTGAGAGTGTGTTTGAGAAAGAAATGAGAAATCCAAGGTCATTTCTTTCCATTAAGACCCTAGTAAATGTTTGCTTGCTCTGTTACCTCTTCTCAGACATTTTGATACTGATTTAAATAGCTGGAAGATGAGTAACAACAATGAATATTGAAATGCATGCTACAGGATTACTTCAATTTGAGGGGCAACCTTGTATGCCAAACCAGGGGGCTGGGGTTCTAAATTTGTATCTGCCTTTAAATATCTGTCTATATTTTTATTTTCCATACAACAAAAATTAGGGGGCAGGAATGGATGAGTAATATTCCTTCCAGCTCTAAAATTATAAATTTGGAAATGTATTCATGATTCTCTGAAACTGTGCATGTTCCATCAGTGTGCGGGGTAGTGAATTACATGGTATGGCTTTTCTAGCCATAGTTTTTGTAACTCCCTCTTTGCCATGAGCAACTGAGTAGCTGCTTGTCAAAGTCATCCACCTGGGGGAGCACAAAGGAATCTTATGGGAAAATTCTCTCTCTCTCTCTCTCTTTCTCTCTCTCTCTCTCTCTCAGGTGTGTAGAACTCTGATGTTGGGATTGGTTAGTTTTGCCACTCTACCTGGCTTAAATGACACCTCTTAGAGACAGAGGAAGAAAATCTGACTGACAGCTGAGAGAAATACACTGCTGAGAGAGATGCACTGCTGAGAGAGAGAGACTGCAGGCTGAGACTGATCATGTTCCTGAACTTGAATTGCAGCCTGTTGCTTCCCTAATTAACCCCATAATCTGTGAGTTCTGTGTGGCCACTGCAGCAAATTACTGAACCCAGCAGAGAGGTGGTAGATGCCATGGGAGGGGCAGTTGGTATTAAGGTTGGTAAGAGGGCGGGAAGGGGGTGACATGTCCGGCCTCATAAGAACAGGCCTTGGGCTGCTCATGGTGATTCTGTCTTCCTCTTGTGAACTTAAAAGAGGTCAGAAGATGCCACCTCCTTGCCCCTTTCACAATCAACATAGAAAAATACCTTATTTGTGATTTATTTCATCTCATATTTCTTCAACAGTCTCCTTGGTTCTGACTCATAGTGATCCCTCATTGGATTTTCAAGGCTGTATCTCTACGGAAGAAGAATACCCAGTCTTCCTTCCGAGGAGTGGCTGGTGGGTTTGAACTGCCAGCCTTCTGGTTAGCAGTCAAATGCCTTAGGCACTACGCCACAAGAGCTCCCAAATGTCTATCAAAGGCCTCCCTAATAGAGTGCTAATCTACTTTCTAATAAAATCTCCTACAATTTACCTCAATCGTTGTTGCTGTTAGTTGTCTCAACTTACATATAACTTATGTATAACAAAATGAAAAACTGACCAGTCGTGTGTCATCTTCATGATTGTGGAATGTTTGAGTCCATCGTTGTGGCTATATGTCAATCCATGATGGTTTCATTGATAGTTTCCTTCATTTTCACTTACACATTTCTAAATTTCAGGTCAATTTAACTCCTAGTTTTTTGCTAAAACATCCTACACTTGCCCATCCAAATGCCTTTGCTATCAGTGCTCTTTCGATCAGGTTTATGTTTTCCTACTATGCCTGCCTATCAAAAAACCACAATTTTCTGCGAAGCTCTACAGAAATGCTTCCTAATTCAGAAACTTTTCCCCACTGACTTCCATTAACTGATTTCTCTTTCTTTTTCCCTTCCTTCCTTCTTTCCTTTCCTTCTCTCTTTCTTTTATATCACATTAACCTTCACTAGCATTTTCTATCTCCCTTATCAAACAGATCATGTTGTGTCTTCAAGATCACATTTGTAACTGCCTTTTGTTATGTACAAAAATGACTCCTCAATATCTCTCCCACCTGGGCCATAACCTCCAGCAGAGTCTTTCTTGATGAACAATAACCTGAGAGCAGTGATATGCTGGCAAATGTTTAACAACTGGCTCTCCGGGGAAATAAATAATTAAATGTTAACAAGTAAGATGAGAGTGAAACAATAAAGATGGATACTAGAACTTCACTCTGCCAACGACATGGCAGACTTCTTTGCTCAATCAGATAATAGTTTTAAAGTACTAGAAGAATATTTTCTAAAAATTTTTCCTATTCATAATGTAATGGGGTGACAGAGACAACACACTTACAAGTTTAATCTTAATTCTTAGCATGTTCTGCATCACTTTTGAAGCCTAGACAACCAACGAAATAATACATCAAGCTTTGGCTTGCAGTATTTGCTAACTACCATGGTATAAATACACTGACAATGGCCAATTTCATAGAACCAATGTGATGTCACTGAACACAGACCTTATCTTTCTAGACCTAGCTCGATTATATTCCACCCTTAGAAGGCTTTTCTGATTCTTTGTCCCCAAAGCAATCCCAATTTTCCAAGCCACCTCTTCTGTGTTGCCACATCACAGGACTTGGTGCATGTCTTTTATCTGGAATTTGAATTTGAAAACTCTAAATAAGACTCCCTACTCTTATAAAGGAAGACCGAATAAGGAAGACCAAAGAAGAGTTGATGCTTTTGAATTGTGGTGTTGGTGAAGAATACTGAAAGTACCATGGACTGCCAGAAGAACTAACAAATCTATCCTGGAAGAAGTGCAGCCAGAATGCTCCTCAGAGGCAAGAATCACCAGATTTCATCCACCTACTTTGGTCACATTGTCAGAAGATACCATTCCCTGGAGAAGGATATCATGCTTAGTAAAGTAGAGGGTAAACGAAAGAGGGGACAGCCCTCAACAAGATGGATCAACACAGTGGCTGCAATGATGGACTCAGGTATGGCAAGGATTGTGAGGCTGGCACAGGCCAGGCAGTGTTTTGTTCTGCTGTACGTAGGGTCACTATGAGTCAGAGCTGACTCAACAGCACCTAACAAGAACAACAAACTTTATAGAGGGAGCTCTGGTTGCACAGTTGTTAAGCACTCAGCTGTTAACTGAAAAGTTGGTGGTTTGAATTTACCAGCCTCTCCACAAGAGAAAGATGTGGCAGTCTGCTTCTGTAAAGATGAGAGCCTTGGAAACCCTATGGGGCAGCTCTACTCTGCCCTATAGTGTTGATATGAACTGAAATTGACTCAACAGCAACAGATTTTTGGTTTTAACTTTATAAAGGTTTGCTCCACGATTACCCTCCCTCAAAATTAAACATTAAAAATAATGAAAAGGGAACTACAGGGAGGAGAGAGGTGGTGACTTCTGGCTCCCTTCCTTTGATGACAGAGACACTCTCTTCCTGCCGTGGGTGACAGGAAAGGTTACAGGACTCTTGGGCAATTGGCCAAGCACTAGGGGCCCTCTTAGAATTTTGAGGAAGTAACTACTCCAGATTTGAGGGGATTGTTACAAATCCTTATCCTGTCAATTGGGTATTTTATAAATAAAATAATAATCAGAAACATGGAGTAGTTGTTCTAAGCTCTATCCCCCATCTGTACATAGTGAGGAATAGAGGAATTTCCCTCCTTGTCTATGGGACTCCCCACCCATATTCATAAGGGGCCCTCTGCCTTAATAGATGACTCCTAACAAGTAGCATGGATTAGTTTTCTCTGAGCCCTACCTTAGTCCCTAACTTATTCTTAACATTTTTCCTAACAGCTTCCTCTATCATAATCTTCAGCAGTTTACAGGAAAATGCATATTTTATGATACACTGATATTATGCTCTAACACAAATAACTTCTTATTTTATAATTTTCACTTAAAACAATTAATTATCATAAACAATGTTTCTGCTCAAGTCAATATTGCATCAAAAATATGTATGCTTAGTGGAAGAGAAGGGATGCATTATGTTGGGTCTATAAAACATTGTTACATATTGCCACATGATCTATCTGTTGCTCCTACAAAAGCAAAAACTCAAGTATCTTTACTATTTCTCTGACTTCTTAAACCCAAGGAAAATGTAATCATAAAATCTTTGACTGAGAATCTCTGAAAAAGAAAAATAGAAAAACTCTACTGTCGCCCTCCCACATACTTCCCTCTCTCTTCCCTGGCTATCTCACAGGTCCTACTCACAGATAGTAGAGCATGGCTGCAGGACAAAGGAAAGCCATATTCTTGGAGAGACAGCAATACACACAAACCCCACGTGATGCAATGCTAAAAAAATCATACTTTGGAACAAAGCAGAATCAGTTTGGCCCAGATAAAGTATTGCACCCCATCTCCCCACTCAACTGGATTGCATCTCCCAGTATAAGAATAGCCAGCCTATCCAGTGCTTACTTGAGAATTTCAGCCAAAGGCCGGTTGTTGTTGTTAGGTGCCGTCGAGTTGTTTCTGACTCATAGCGACCCCATGCACAGCAGAACGAAACACCGCCCGATCCTGTGCCAGCTCCATGATCCCTGCTATATTTGAGCCCATCGTCGCAGCCACTGTGTCAATCCATCTCATCGAAGGTCTTCCCCTCATTTGTCGACCCTCCACTTTACCAAGCATGACATCCTTCTCCAGGGAATGGTCCCCTCTAACAACATGACCAAAGTAGGTGAGACGAAGTCTGGCCATCCTCGCTTTCAAGGAGCATCTCAGCTGCACTTCCTTCAGAACAGATCAGTTAGTTCTTTTGACAGTCCATGGTACTTTCAGCATTCTTCGCCAGCACCACAACTCAAAAGCATCAACTCTTCTTTGGTCTTCCTTATTCATTGTCCAGCTCTCACATGCATA
>NW_006921748.1:4615343-4620698 GCF_000298275.1 Orycteropus afer afer
GCATTGTAAATTTTGGTCAATGACATGAGACAAAGTATATGTGAACTGCTGTATGAAAAGTGAATTTACTCTGTAAATTTTCACCCAAATCCTAATAAAAAAAAAAAAAAAAGGAAAAAAAAAATGATTTTGAGTTTTGTTAAACATTGATCTCCCTCTCTATCCAGGATCTCCTACATAGATCCCCCTCTGAGTGGTTGACAGTGGTAGCTGGGCAGCATTTAGTTTTTCTAGCCTCATAGTTGTACAGGCTACAGATCACATGGTGTACCAGTCACTAGGCCTAATTGTCTCCATGAATCTTTGGTTGTCTTCATTCTATAAGACAACTTTTTACAAGAGTCAGACAGTAGTCATTAACTATTTTCAGATGTCTGATAGTCTGGAATTTTTTATTTTTTATTTATTTTTTATTTATTTTATTTTTTTGTGACATTCCACTTTGGCTGAGTGTAAATTATTGTAAAGTTTGATTTTATTAACCTTCAGATGGGTTTCCTAAATTGGTTCTCACCAATTCTGTTTTGGTTCTCCAATTTGATTAACCATAAAGATACTGGTGATTCTGTTTCTGTTAGTAAAGAGGGCCCTGCTAGTTTATGCCATAAGGTGGAGACATTAATACTCAAAATAGATATACTCAGTATTTGGCAGAATTCCCACATTGGGTCCCTGACATGTGTTGTTGTTGTTGTTGTTGTTGTTCGCCATCGAGTCGGCCCCGACTCATAGCGACCCCACCTTGGGTTTCCGACGCAGTATCACTATGGAAGTAGGATTGCCCAACCTTCCTTCCAAGGAGTGGCTGGTGGGTTTGAACCTCCAGCCTTCTGGTGAGCAGTCAAGTGCCTTAGCCACTATGCTACCAGAGCTCCTCCTGACATGTGGAGTATGGGCTATTATGGTAGAAAAAGCTAAGTGGAAGCTATTATAACTGCCTCTACTTAGAAAAATAGTAAACCAAAAGCAACACCACATCCCTGGAGGGATAACAGAGATTACTGCCACTATCAAAGACTTGAAGGATGCAGCAGTACTGATTCCCATCACTTCCCCATTTAACTCACCTATTTGGCCTGTCCAAAAAAACAGATGGATCTTGGAGAATGACAGTGGATTATCATAAACTTCATCAGGTGGTGACTCCAATTGCAGCTGCTGTTCCTGATGTGGTTTCAATGCTTGAATAAATTAATACATCTCTTGTACCTGATATGCAGCTATTCATCTGGCCAATGCCTTTTTCTCCGTACCCATTTCAAAGGATCCTTTGAAGCAGTTTGCCTTCAGCTGGCAAGGCCAACAATATACTTTCACAGTGCTTCCTCAATGGTATATCGCCTCCCCAGCATTATATCATAATTTAATCCATAGGGATCTTGATCACCTTTCCTTTCCACAAAACATCATGCTGGTCCATTATATTGATGAAATTATGTTATTTGGACCTAGTAAGGAAGAAAGTAGCTCTGAATATCAGCTGTAACCATGTGACCAGTTGAGGAAACAAGGTCTGTGATTATGTCTTCATTGTATGTGTGCATTAAATATTTTTGTTTTCTTCAGTTATGAACTATAAAAATGTAAACAGAATTAATGTATTTTCAGTTGCACACATGTTATTGTATCCTGTTAGGTGCAAATATGACTTTATAATTGTCCCTATTTGGAGATTATACATAGCTAAGGAGATGTGTACAACTGCTAAGTTGACAAGGGGTGGACTATGATAGTTGGGGTTGTGTGTCAACCTGGCTAGACCATGATTCTGAGTAGTTTAAGTGGTTGTGATATGGTTATCCCCAAGATGAGATTGGGTGTATTTGCTTTGAGCAGCCAATCCATTGAAAGGGAGTTTCCCTAGGGGTGTGGCCTGCTTCCAATATATATATATGGACATCCTGGAAAAAGAAAGAATCTTCTGTGGATCTGGATCATGCTGTGCTCCCTACAACTATCTGTGAGCAAACAATCCACCATTCTGCCTGGTGATGTTGGATTTATCATCCGCCAAAGTCAACAGCCAGTATACTGCCTGCCAATCTTGAGCTCGTCAACCCCTGGAACTGCATAAGTTGGGAAAATGCTCCAGTTTGACTTTGATCCAGGAACTTGGAACTTATCAGCTTCTATAACTATGTAAGCCATTTTCCTAAGATAAATTTCTTTCTTTCTCTCTCTATAGATACATAAACTTTACTGGTTTTGCTTCTAGTGAATGCAGCCTAACACAAATATATATTAACTTATGGATTTTTACAACTCACATGAAGATATCATTTATCCCTACTTAGAGGTGTAAATAGATTCAGAGAGATCAAATGAGTTTCCCATATTTATCCAGGTGGTGGAGTCAAAAGCAGAGGGCTTTCTCATTCTTAAAATAATTCTCACTGCAAATCTTTTCTCATGGAAGGTTTGGAGTGGTGGAAGGGAGAGGGTTTATGGAAACATTGCAGAGTATAAGAACTGGGAAATGAGGAGTAAAAAGACATTTTAAAAAATGAGAGAAGAAAATTTAAGAAAAAAAAGTTATTATTAAGGCAGTTTAGCACAGTTCTTACTGATAAATTCTGTTGTCAGAAGACTTGAATTGGAATCCCATCTCTTTCACTTACTCTAAGTGTGCCCTAAGGCAAACAACCCTTCCTAGTTTCAATGTGGTTACTGGTGTAATAGGGATTATCAGAGCATAATCCCTCCCATGGTTATTATACAGATAAAATGAGATAATGCATGTGAAACAGGTAATGTAGTAAAACGTAATAAATACTCAATATATTTTATAATTGTCATTTATTACACAATTGTATCAGGATCTCACAAGTTGTGACCAGCTAGAAATTTGGAATAGCTTGAAATAGTTCTTACGAATTCATAGGTAACAGATCTAAAGGTGTTATTGAGAAATCAAGGTATGTGGGGAATATTCCTCAATTTTGAACTCCAAAGAGAAGGGCCAGAGGCTGCCAAAATCTCCCTGTTTGTGCCTTGTTAGAACAAATTCTAGGTGGAAGAACCACAGAGCTTAATTTAGGTATTTATAGAAAATTTAGACTACCAATTTCTAGAGGACAAGGACAGAGAATTCTTTAAATCATCTAAAACCCTCCCAATGAACTAATTTCTGGTAGCGTAGTGCCTAAGGCACTTGACTTCTGACTAGAAAGCTGGTGATTCAAACCCACCAGCTACTTCTTGGAAGGAAGGTTGAGCAATCTACTTCCGTAGTGATACCACTTCAGAAACCCAAGGAGGCGTCACTATGAGTCAGGTCCAACTCAACGGCACATAACAACAGTTATTGATGGAAAAGCATGAAATGTTTGGGAAAATTTGCCAAGAGCAATTGATCTTGAAAAGCAGCAATTAAATTTCATCAATCAAATTCAATGGCAGCCAGAAACCCAGGAAATGAGCACTGTGAAAATGGGGAACTGAGGTAGCAATTGTCTGTATAGCAAAATCCACAGAAAAACATCTTTGATTTATTCTCTAAACTTAGTTTATGCATCATATTTGTTCCTCTTGGTAACCCCTAAGAGGAAGAACAGATATTTTTAGCATATGATACGCCTGAGATTGCAAAAGATAAAATGGGTGCCTTCAAAATGTAGAGTTAATAAGTCAACATAAAAAGTAAAGCCAAAGCCTTGGATTTAAAAAATAATGCAAAGGCTTGGGAAATTATCCTATTTCTATGTTTAAAGGCTGCTACATTGACAATAGTTTCTGCTATTTTTCTCTAATTATCAAGATAATGATACTTTTGCGCTGTAAATGAGGATTTTGTTTCTTTGTTTAATAGATTGATAGTGCTAGGATACAATATTTGATGATTTTGTGGTATAGGCCTTGAAAACCTGGCCCCATAGCCTGAAATGTTTAAATTTGTATGTAATAAATATAAATATATATATACAAACAGGCATACTTCCTTACTTCATTGTATTTGTGCTTCATAGATACTGCACTGATCACAAGTTGAGGCTTTTTTTCAACCTTGAATCAAGCCATTTCTCTAACATGGTACTCTTTCAGTGCCATTTTTCCAACTGCATGTGCTCACTTCCTGTCTCTGTGTCACATTTTTGTAATTCTCATAATATTCTAAACTTTTCCATAATGCTATTGCACATTTAATACACTATAGGAATTTGGACTGTAGTGTTGGTGAAGAATATTGACTACAAAAAGAACAAACAAATCTGCTTTAGAGAAAGTATGGCCAAATGCTCCTTGGAAGTGAGAACGGCCAGACTTTGTCTCTCATACTCTGGTCATGTGGCCAGAATGGACCAGTTCTTGGAGAAGGACATCATGCTTGCTAAAGTAGAGTGTCAGCCAAAAAGAGAAAGAGCCTCAAGGAGATGGATCTACACAGTGGCTGTAACGATGGGCTCAAACATAGCAATGATTGTGAGGACATCCCAGGACCAGGAAGTGTTTCCTTCTGTTGCACACAGGGTCACTGTGAGTTAGAACTGACTGGACAGCATCTAACTGTCTAACTATAGTGTAAACATAACGTTTATATGTACTGTGAAACAAAAAAATAAAATCATGTGACTCATTTATCTTTCTTTATTGCAATTATTCACTTTATTGTGGTGATCAAGAACTGAACCTGAAATATCTCCGAGGTATACCTGTATTGTTATTGTTAGGAGCTGTCAAGTTGGTTATTACTGATACCAACCCTGTGGACAACAGAACGAAACACTGCCTAATGCTGCACCATCCTCACAATCACTGCTACATTTGAGCCCACTGCTATATCCATTGTGTCAATCCGTCTCACTGAGACTCTTTCTCTTTTTGGCTGACACTCTACTTTACCAAGCATGATGTCCTTCTCCAGGGACTAGTACTTCATGATAACATGTCCAAAGTACATGAGATGAAGTCTCTCTGTCTTTGCTTCTAAAGAGGATTTTGGCTGTACTTCTTCCAAGACAGATTTCTTCGTTCTTCTGGGAGCCCATAGTATATTTAATATTCTTTACCAACATCATAATTCAAAGGCATGGATTTTTCTTCAGTCTTCCTTGTTCATTGTCCAGCTTTCATATGTATATGTTGTTGTTGTTTTTAGGTGCCATCGAGTCGTTTCCAACTCATAGCGACCACATGCACAGCAGAACAAAACACTGCCTGATCTCACGCCAGCTCCATGATCCCTGCTATACTTGAGCCCATCCTTGCAGCCACCGTGTCAATCCATGTCGTTGAAGGCCTCCCCCTCTTTCGTTGACCCTCTACCCTACCAAACATGACATCCTTCTCCAGGGAATGGTCCCTTCTGACAACATGACCAAAGTAGGTGAGATGAAGTCTGGCCATTCTCACTTCCAA
>NW_006921748.1:4622873-4641835 GCF_000298275.1 Orycteropus afer afer
TTATCCTATCACTGACAGCATTGTACTTCAGGACAGATCTTGAAACATCCTTTGTGATGATGAATGCCACACCATTCCTCTTCAAACTGTCATTCCTGGCATAGTAGATTGTATGGTTGTCTGATTCAAAACAGCCAAAACCAGTCCATTTCAGCTCACTAATGCCGAGGATAGCAATCTTCATGTGTTCCATTTCATTTTTGACAACTTCCAATTTTCCTAGATTCATACTTTGTACATTCCATGTTCCGATTATTAATGGATGTCTGCAGCTGTTTCTCATCAATTTAAGTGGTGCCACATCAGCAAATGGAGGTCTTGAAAGCTTTACCTTATGCATATGAGTAAGGCTGTTTACTCTGATGATGAAGCTCTTTCTCAGTCCTATTTTGAGTGCCTTCTGACCTAACTGGACTATTCATAAAGTTGCGTGGTAATGTATCAAGACAGTGTTTCTTTGCTATTCATAAGGTTTTCCCAGGCCAATTCTTTGGGAAGTGGATGCCCTCTTCCTTCTTCCTAGTCTGTCTCAGTCTGTAAGTTGGGCTGACCTCTGTGCACCATGTGCATCCCACTGGGTTTGAAACACCAGTGGCTCAGCCTCAAAACTCACATCAACACATCACCATGGTAGGACAAACTGACAGACAATTTTGTCTCCCTGTTGGAAATCTCTCCTAAAACCCTAACCTGGGTTCCTGAGGCTGACTCCTGTCTTAGAGTTCTGTATTTGCTCTAAATGTGTCACAGAACTTATAAACTGCCAAGGAAGTCACTCACTTGGTTGTGGAGGCTGGCAAGTCCCAAATCTGTGAGTCAGGTGTCAGTCTGTAGGATTCTCCTCAATTATGTGGTTGCAGGGGCTGACGAACCCATATCAGCAGATCAGAAGGCTGGTTGCTGTCTTAAGTCCCAAGAATCAGAGATGAGATGATTATGAACCAGATATAGGATCTCCTCCTGGAGAAAATCAGGGAGACTTGTCCAGGTAGCTACACCCCAGATGAGGATAGGTCCAGCCAGGATCAAAGACCATATGTATATGAGGTGATTGAAAATACCATGGCATGAGTTAGGCACATCTTAGTCCTCAAAATGACATCTTGGCTCTTTACCACTTTAAAAAGGTCTTTTTGCAGCAGATTTGCCCAATGCAATATGTCATTTGATCTCTTGACTGTTGCTTCCATGAGCATTGATTGTGGCTTCAAATGCAATTAAATTCTTGACAATCCAAATTTTTCTCCATTTATCATGATGTTGCTTATTGGTCTGGTTGCAAGGATTTTTATTTTCCTTATGTTCAAGTGTAATCCAGACTAAAAGCTATACTCTTTGATCTTCTTCAAAAACTGCTTCAAGTCCTCTTCACTTTCAGCAATCAAGGCTACCTCATCTGCATATCTCAGATTAATCCAAACCTGATTCTGTGTTCTTCATCACATAGTCCAGCTTCTCTGATTATTTGCCAGCATACAGACTGAGTAAGTATGGTGAAAGGATACAATTCTGACACACACCTTTCCTGATTTTAAACTGTGCACTGTCCCCTTGTTCTGTTCAAATGACTGTCTCTTGGAATATGTACAAGTTCCACATGAGCACAATTAGGTATTCTGGAATTCCTACTCTTCACAATGTTATCCATAATTTGTTATGATCCACATAGTCAAATGCCTCTGCATAGTCAACACACACATACATACACTCAGGTAGGCGGAACAAAAGGTTAAATGCTAGACTAGTACATTATGGCTGGAGGTTCAATGCCATGCATAGATGCCTCAGAAAACAGGCCTTACAGTCTGCTTTCAAAATGTCACAGCCTTGAAAACCTCATGGAACAGAGTCTACTCTGACACACAAAGGGTCACAATGAGTTGAATCAGCTTGACAGCAACTAATAACCAACAACCAACAGTCATCTAACAGCAATTCAGACCACTCAACCTGGGAGAATTTACATCATGTGATAGAATAATGCTATGCTAGGTCCACGAGTCCCCAGAAGAGCAACCAGAGCAGTGAGGGGTCCCGGCTACACTGGGGGCTTGCTTTTCTCCTAGGTCCCCATAACTTTTCCCATCAATGCCACACCACTTACTCAGTATTGCATGGAATCCTGCCTGGCAATGTTGTCTGAGAGTCCATGTTGGTTGGATCTGCTCTTTATAATTGTCCTGAAAGCCCCTTAAGATCAGGCATAACTTTTTCTCCTTGTGCTTAGGCAAGAGCAAGTGCTTAGCAAATATTTACTGATGAATGCATTGAGGCTGGGGAATTGTAACACAATTTAATAACTGTTTGAGAATAAAGATGAAAAATTCTATAGAAATACAAAGAACAAAATTCTGTCTGATTGGAGGAGTTAGACTAGACAGTACAACATGACATATGGATTGGCAATGAAGGATGAAGGAATCACTACAGAAAAGAGGGTTCAAATTTTTTAATCACATAAAATGCCCAGGCACTCTATAGTAAAATTAATGAAATGATAAATGTGCACTTTTTGGAGGCACATTCTGGATCTATCCAGATCCCAGCTGTGAATTTGGTGTCACCTGATATTGGCTATCCCAGATTAATATTAACAGGGACCTTTCAGGGCTTTGGAGCTGCCTGGGACTTCTAAGATTGCTATAGCAATTCCAGGAGTCATTTAATTAGATGAAACCTATTCCACAGCCCTGGTCAGGAGAGATTGAACCAGGATGGAGATGCCTGCTATATTCCTACTTAACTTCTCTCTTCACATCCCAAAGAGTTCCTCCATTCACCATACCCCCAAAACAGTAAGAAATTTAGCCAGGCCCATTTAAAGAAGGTAATTATGTTATTATTAGGAGCCTTAGTTAGAATTGACCCATCAGCAATGGTTTGGTTTTTCACTTGGTATTATCATGGAACCCATTGTTACAGGGTTTTGCTATATTTGACTCCCTTTTTATGGCCTTTAAGAGATCAATTAGCTTGTGCATGAACACCGTAGTTGCAAAGCAACCCATTCCATCATTGAATACTTTCAATTAGTGGAAAGTCATAGTCCAGACTATATATGTAAATTTTGTTTTACTGTATGTAGACCATCACCCCAGCTTCTAATGACCTCTTAATTCTAACTCTGACATGGTAGATATAAAGCCTGGCTTTGTGCCACTTATAAATTTGATCAGAATTCTCTGATCATCTTCACACACACACAAACACACCCACACACGTATATATATTTGTTGTTGTTGTTAGTTGCTGTTGAGTCAATTCTGACTCATGGTGACTCAAGTGTGCAGAGGAGAACTGCAGTCCACAGGATTTTCAAGACTGTGACCTTTGGAAGCAGAGCATCAAGCCTTATTTCTGAATATATGCACATCTAAATGTGTAGGCTCTGTTATGATTCACAAGGATGCTATGCCCTTCAAATACTAGAAAATAGATAACATAGTTATTACATTTTGTCCCTCTGGAGATTGAATTTCCAGAATGCTTTCAAGAATTACTACTCTGTCTTATTCATTGTTGTATCCTGAGTGACAAGAGCAGTGCCGAGAACATGGTCAAAACAAACCAATCCACTGCCATCGAGTTGGACCTGACTCATAGCGACCATTCCTTGGGTTTCCGAGGCAGTATCACTTATGGAAGTATATTGTCCAACCTTCCTTCCGAGGAGTAGCTGGTGGGTTTGAACCGCCAGCCTTCTGGCACTCAATAAAGATGTATTGAATGACTAAATGAATAAATGGATGAACAACTACAAATGTCTTTACCCTGTGATAGGCATGCTCCATTTTTCTATGTCCCTGTTTTATTATGGCACCCAAAATAGAATGCAAAACCCCAAGTATTGTGAGCAGAGAACTACATTGATCACTGCTCTCATTCTGGATGCTAAACATCCATGAATGCAACAATAGACTGACTTCTCCTTCTGAATAATCATATTATTCTTGATTCATATTAAGTTTACAGTCAGCCAGATCCCCTGAGGTTTTGTTCACTGATCTAGTGTTAAGCTACATCCTCCTGAACTGAGTTTTCTCACTGAAGTACACGACCTCACATTATTCCCTGTAAATTTTGTCTTACCATATTTAGACCATTAACCCCAGCTTCTAAAGACCTCTTTGAGCCTTAATTCTAATGTATAACATGTTAGATATTCAGCTTAGCTTTGTGCCACTTATAAATTTGATCAGAATTCTCTGATGAGCTTCACACAAGTCTTTAATAAGAAACTGGACAATATCCTGGACAGAGCCTTGAGGCCTGACTCAAGAGACTTTTCTCCAGATGAAGAGTCATTTATCATGCAGTTGCATTATTGCCTGAGGCTATGGGAGAAGTCACAATAAAGAGAAATAATATACTGTCAGGTCTTAGACAGACCTATTTTGTAACCCCAGTTTATCATTAACTAATTGTGTTTCTTCCAGTAGAGGTAAATAAGAGAAAGGACAAACACACACACACAGAATCTATTGGGCATCTGTGAGTTGGGGCCGACTTGACGGCACATAGAAACAACAACAACAACATGGTCATATATCTGGTGATGGGTTTTGCACCCATAAGTTCAAGTCACTTGTGGTAGTTAAGGTTGTGTGTCAACTTGGTTTGGCTGTGGTTTTGACTGGCTGGGCAGCTAGATGCAATTATTCCCCATCCTGAGACTGTAATCACCTCCATGGTGGAATCTACTGTGAGCAGCTAAGTAGTTGCCTGCAGAGTATGGCCTGCTGCCAGCATATAAGGAGAATCTTTGAGACAGGTCACTAGCTCTTTGTCACATCTGGATCTTGCATTTGGCTGAATCTTTATCTCCAGTTCCTGGACTTGAACTAGTGTCCTGAAGTGTAGTCTACCAATTTTGGGATTGTGCCATTTTACCTGCTGAGCTTGAATTCAGCAGCCTCAGCAGCCAGTAGTTGCCTAAGTTAGGAGATGCCTCTTGCTCCAGTGGGCCTGGACTAAGAGGCAGAGCTGAAGCTCAAAGTCAAGGGGCCTTCACCCTGACCCCAGAGCTAGCACACTGAACTTGGACTTCTAGCCTCCTAAACTGTAAGAGAATAAATTCCTGTTTGTTAAAGCCATCCACTTGTGGTACTTCTGCTATAGCAGCACTAGAGAACCAAGACAGCTTTAGAATAATTAAATAAATAGCACTATCTCCATTTCACAGATTTGAAAACTGAGGTTTAAAATGTTCTGTAACTAGATCAAACCATACAAGTAGAAAGTAGCAAAGCCCACTCCATGTGTGTTAAACCAGACTGAAGGTAACAAGGTTATCCCAAGAGATGCAAATAGCAAAGGCTGAGAAACTAAGATGTGTCCAAGGAACCAGGAAAAAGATATGGTGTGTTAGTGCTTTGAAAATAAAGATAAACTACAAATGTATTATTTTTCACTTTATGCTTGTGTAGAGATTGACTAACCCTTTTCTTCTTCTGCTATCTAGGTCTCATTAATTGAATAAAATATTCATCTTAAATGATAACATAAAACAGAATTTCTGAAAACAAGTATTTCCACGCAATTTAGTATCTCAAAAGTGGACTGGGATCCTGGTTGTTCACGAGCTTGTGTTGTCCTGATTATTCATTAACTTGCTTTGTGATGTTGATTGGGTCACTTTATTAACTATTTGGATCTCCTGTGCAAAATACGAGGGTTAGACCAGGGATATTTAAGGTCTTGCCATTTCTTTTATGGTATTGGTGGAATGTGATAAGAATAGTCTATGGGACCTAAAAGTTGTATTGTAGTTCGTGCTGATGTGTATTTCTTCTTCTCTGACCTCACCACTGTTAGGCTTAAGCTGACTTGGAACTCCAATAAATCTTTCTTCCATTCTCCTTTTGGGCTTTGCTAGGAGGAAACATAAGATAAAAATGTGGCCCTCCAAATTTATGTTAACTTCTTGGCCACAGCCAACCACCCTGAGGGAGCGAGTAGTTGGAACTGTGGGCTTGGGACCATGGTCACAGGGGACATCAAGCTCAATCGGCATAACATACTATACAAAAACATTGTTCTACATTCCACTTTGGTGAGTAGCGACTAGGGTCTTAAAAACTTGCAAGCAGCCATTCTAGATGCAACAATAGGTCTCTCTTCTTCCAGAGCAAAGAATAATGAAGAAAATCAAATACACAAAGACACAATTAGTCCAAGGGACTAGTAGACCATGCGATCCTCAGCCTATATGGATCCATGGAACCAGAACTAGGTAGTGCCCAGCTGCCACTGTCAACCACTCAGAGGGGGATCAGTGCAGGAGATCTTCGCTAGGGTGGGAGAACAATATGGAAAAAAAAACTCAAATAAATTAAAAAAAAAAAAAAAAAGACCAGGCTTACTGGTCTGATAGAGCCTAGTGAGACCCCTGAGACTATGGCCCGTACTTACTCTTCAGGTCTGGAACTGAACTTAGTCATGTGGCTTCCAGCCAAACAATAGACAGGCATATAGGGTGAACATTTACATCAGGTCGATACAGTCCTTAGAATGATCAGTCTAGGAGAACAGAGGGCAGTGTTTGCACAGGGAGATAGCTCAGGGACAGGATTTCATAGGAAAGAAGGGCACAGGGAAGAGACAACTACGGGGAGGAAGTGGGAAGAGAGCTGTTACATTGTGGAGACTTGCAGTCAATGTTATGAGACAAAATATGTATGAACTGCTGTAAGGAAAATGAATTTGCTCTGTAAACTTTCACTCAAATCACAATAAAAGGTGTTTTTACAAAAAGAAAAGAATGTAGCCCTCCCAGCACCTTCCAGTCATCACATTATTTAAGAAAAAAGACCAGGGACTAATGAAAAACACATTCACCATAAGCTTCCCTAAGAAAATCTGGTAAATTAATTATTGCAAATATTATTTGTCTCTGTCCTAATAATACATCTTGCAGGGATGGCCAGTATTTTTATTTCAGGGAATAAAATGATCATAAATCAGGATAATAAAAATTTAAATTATAGTTATATATTTTCTTCCAAAGATACTGACAGTTGTCTTTATTTGAATCAGATGACAAGCTGGGCTGGTGATATAACATAATTCATGGAATTCTTAGTAGCAGCACACATGTCATTTTAGGAGACTTTGTTGGATGAGTTGGGAATGAGTCAAGACTCACATAGTTATCAATTATAGAAACCAAGTTCAAAAGAGTGTAAGCTAAAAAGAGAATAAATTGTGTCATTTAACTGGGAGGAGAGAGGTATAACTATCTTCTCATTTCTCTCTCTGTTCAACTACCATCTCTGCTTCTCTGAATCTTGACCTTATTCTCTTTAACTTCAGACTATCTTGTTCCATGTAGTCATGAAAAGAGGGACGAAGACCACCAAAAGTTCCAGGCTTGTATCTTCCTACTTCGGTAACCCAGAGGAAAAGAGAGTATTTTTCCATATATAAAATCCCAAGGAAAAATCCTGACTGGCTGTGTTTGGATCATAAGATAGTTACTTGCCAGATACTAAACCAAAGACGGTTGCTATGAGTTGAAATCCACTCAATGGCACTGAGTTCGGTTTTGGTTTTGGAAGACTGACAAAGCCTAATAGCATGCCTGTGACTAGAGGATTGAGATACTGTGTTTGGCAGACCTTAAAGAACTACACAGAGTAGGATATGGTCAGTTTTTCAAAGGAAAGGACATATTCATGCCAGAAAGAAAGGAATACTGGGATGAAAAAAAATATACATGTAGTTCCTTACAACATGGTTCTGTTCTGACAACTTTGTTTTAAGTCAGTTCTGACAGAATTTGGATACCTTTCTTTGTTGTTTTTTTTGTTTTTTTGTTTTCATTATTACTGCTTCTTATTATCAGCATCTTTATAAATTCAATCCTTGTCTTTGAAGCTTGGAAACATCACATACAAATTCACAGATACATTCTAATACATTCATACATACATTAAAAAATACATAGATCATACAAATTTATTCTGACAATGAAGAGTTGAATGATGTTGGCATTTTGTCAGTTGCAGTAATAACTCCACTTGTGGAGGTTCTAGATCATCTGGATTATCCCTAGGAATGGGGTTGGAGCTTCTAGTGAGAAAATCAGCAAAAGTTATCTATATGGTCCTTTTCTTTTTTTTCTTCATGTATTTTGCAGTAACGTCCCACTGCTTCTCAAATCTGGCTATCAATTTTAGCAAAGAAATCAGCATTTGGGTACCTGTTTTTAACCAACTGAAGCACCTGATCTATTTAAAAAAAAAAAAAAAAAAACCTCAGCTAATTCTTTCACTAAAATATTTTTACAACTTCTCTCCTTCTTTCTGTTCTATGTTGCTGGAGTTGAATATTACCCAACTTTCTCTCCATTATGCTCACAGTACTGATACTGACTTCATTGTAGACCAGCCCCAATAGCCTGCTATACAGCAGTGTTTTTAATAGTAAATCATAAAATTGAACATCTGCAATTGAACATATGAGAATGATAATGTCAGAAAATTACTCACTTCAATACTTTATGTAGTACATATTATTAGAGATGAAATGTAATAAATAAATAAATAAATAAAATTATTATACTTGAGGGCAGTCCTAAATGTGTCCTGGAGGAAGTGCAGCTGGAAAGCTCCTTCGAAGTGAGAACTGCCCGACTTCATCTCACCTACTTTGGTCATGCTGTCAGAAGGGACTAGTCCCTAGAGAAGGATATCAGGCTTTGTAAAGTAGTGGGTCAGTGAAAAAGGGGAAGATCCTCAATGAGATGGATTGACACGGTGCCCGCAACAATGGGCATTGCAATGATTGTGAGGATGCCCCAGGCCCAGGCAGTGTTCCATTCTGTATACACAGGGTCGCTATGAGTCAGAGTCAAATCAACAACAGTGGCAGTGAATTTATGTTAATGGGTGAGAAACAACTCAGAAAAGCAGGGTGAGAATGGTTGCATAACTCAAAGAATGTAATCAAGGTAACTAAATGGTACATGTAGAAACTACTGAATTGGTGAATGTTTTGCTGTGTATATTAACAACAAAATAAATAATTTTTTTTAAATATGGACAGTCATAAATGTGGCTCATTGTAACTCAAATACTTCATAAGTTGGGGACACTTGTACACAGGAAGCTATTGGCCCTACATTTGACCTTTTCTCAGGGATGACTAAAATCATCCCACTGTACTTGCTCAGAATTTTCTCACCATCTCTTTCTTTGCCCCTGAAAATTAGTTTAAGGGATCACCCAAATCCTCTTATTCTCTTCAGGCAATGATAAAAACCTGCAGGCTCAGGGCCACCATGGTTAGGAGGAAGATTACCAGAGCAGTGAGCAAAGGCCTATGACCTGGAGTCAGCGCATTGCCTCCAACAGTGCCTGCTATCCTGGGGACTCTAGCTGTCTCTCATTGTGCCAGCTCTGGACCTGTGGCTACCTGCCTTAGCCGTCAGTGAACTCTACCTCTTTCCTTCATGGAGTATTTGTTTCTTCTATATACCCTCAACCCAGCCAGATTCCAAGACCCTTCACCCCTATAAGGAATTCTGGTGGTGTAGTGGATAAGGCATTTGGCTGCCAAAAGTTCAGTGGTTCAAGCCCACCAGCCTCTCCATGGAAGGAAGATGGTGTTATCCAGGGATGATCTACTTCCTGTAAAGATTTACAGCCTCAGAAACCCAATGGAGGAGTCTATAAATCAGAATCGACTCCTGGCAGTGAGTTTGCTTTCTGGTTACTCTATACCTCTGCATGATCCTCTAGCTTCTTAGGCATAATTTTAGATGTATTTACTTTTTCATGTTCTTATGAGTGACGCTTCCCAAATTCCAATGTCAGGTACTTGATCATAATAAAGACCATATTTAAATTCTGTACAAATTGAGCATGTTTTGTGCTGTAGAAAACAGGAAACTAACTAGGCTCCTATTCATATGTTAATTTATGTGGTCAGGGCTAGTTCTGTAAAGGAAAACACAGAAGTAGATAGGCTAACTGGTGGCTGCAGATACAGAGGAAGTGTATCTGACATTGCTCACCAACATTTGCAATCCTACCATTAGAATTTGATTGCTTTAGCAAATTGATGCATTGTCACCTGTGAAAATTACAATCTTCAGTAGGATTAGTTTGCCAATTCTCTTCTTGAAGCAGGATTCAACAAATACATTGGAAGATAGCATGAAAGTTCCAAGTACCAAGGGAGGACCAATGGATGCCATCCTGGAGGTCAAGTCATTAGGACCTGAAGCATCACTTTTCTAGCCTCTTCTTCCTTTGGTCTTGTACTTCTCCAACTTCTCTGTTTCATCTATACACCTATGGCCCAATCTGCTGTTTTCTTTTTGTCCGGCTGGGACTCCCTGAGCCCTCCCATCTTCAGGACAGATGTCCCTTTTAAGTCAGAACCGTTGATGCTTTAGTACATGTGCTTACAACAGCTTACACTGAACAAGAGAAAGCTGAGGCTACTGAAAGGCCAGATAAGACAAGCCCAAAAAGAGATCAGCATAGCACAGTGGTGACAAGCTAATCAGGGTTGGCAGAACTGTACCTGGCAGCTGGCCAGCATCTCACATTCCAGAAAAGGAGTCATGGTTTTGCTGGGTGGTTCCAAATGTCGGTAATACTCCAGGGCCAGAGAAATGAGGGGCACATGGTAGGCAAGATTGTCAGTGCCTGTGGTTCTATACTGGGATATTTTGCAGGATCATTGGAATTGGTTGATTACTTATTTATTTATTTATTTTTGGTTTGTTTGCTTGCTTGTTTTTTTTTTATTTTTTTATTTTTTTTTGAGGATGTATCCTATACTGGTGTCAATACTATCTTTGGGATGATGTTCACAGTTGTTATTGCCCTTCATGTCATCTGAAAATGTTCAGATAAGTTGGAAGCAGCAGTGAACAACCAGGCAGCCAGTTCTCATAAAGATGAATCAAACTATGGCAATCTGATAAGACTTGTGAGATCCATTTTTTCGCCCAAAAGGGAAAGAATTATTATAGCTTCTAGAATCATCAGTGTGATAAAGTAACCAATTGGAAGACACACTGTTCCGCTTCACTCAGATGCACTAACTCGGTAAACAGAGAACCATGGCTTACACAGTTCAGGTCTATATCTAAAGAATGACAGAACATCATCTCTCCTTATTCATCCAGCAAGAATGCATCATCCTTTTTCTCTTGATCTAATCAGGAACACTTCTGCCATGTTTATTTTTCTTTATAAGTCAAAAAGGCACAGAAGAGATTTAGGCCTTCTCTTCTATAACCCTCTTGAATCAGGAAGGGGGAGGAAAATGGGCTGCATGATAGCAAAATCTCAGATTCTATTTTGACCACCACACACATACTCTTGTTTTCTCTGGCATCAATTTCAAATGCTGTACACAAGTGCCATCTAGTGGTCAGTAATAAACTAACAATGTCTCTTTAAGAAAGAAGGAAAGATTCCAAAGTCTTTCATTAATAATCAAATACGTTTTCATCTCTTATTTAAACAGCATGATGTTTCTGTATTTGTCTCCTTTTTTTTGACGGAATTATCTCTTCAATATGTTTTTCTTTGGTTGGGATAGAAGTATCATGGCTCATTTTCTGTCAAATATTCTTGCTTAGAGCCATAAAAAGTAGGCTAGGTTTATTCACAAGGAAACAAATTGACAATACTTCCTTCATGCCCCGTTACTCCTCTCTGTAATAAAACTGACTTGGTTCCACTGACTCTGGTACTGTACTGGACTTTAGCAAACACTTTAGGGTTGAGTGGTGGCTGGATGAAAGAGAAAAAGGAGAAACTAGGATTTGAAACAAACCATAGTGTATCACCTCCATTAGCTCTCTGCTGTGTTTGGGATGATGGCAGAAGCTCCTACCCCAAAATCAAAACCACTCCTTAGAAATGAGGATGGTGAGACTTCGACTCACTAACTTTGGACATGTAATTGGTAAAGACCAATTGCTAGAAAAGAATATCATGTTTGATAAAGAAAAAGAGGGAGACCCTCAACGAACTGGATTGACACAATAGCCTGCACACTGGACTCAAACACACCAATGATGATGGAGACGGTGAGGGATTGGGCAACAATTTCTTCTGTTACATCTCAGGCTGCCATGAGCCAGACAGAGCCAGCTCAATGACACCTAACAACAATTATCTCCCTCAAACTCACTTTTCTAGCCTCTTCTCCTTCTGCTCCCAGGGAGAAGTTTTATTCACATATTAACTTATTAATTGACTCCTAGATAAATATTAGGAGCTCTAGTGGTGTAGTGCCTAGGGCACTTGACTGCTAACCAGAAGGCTGGCAGTTCAAACCCACCATTCGCTTCTTGGAAGGAAGATTGGGCAATCCTTCTGTAGAGATACCGCCTTGGAAACCCAAGGAGGGGTCGCTATGAGTGGGAACCGACTCAACAGCAGTGAGTTTGGTTTGGTTTTTTGGTTAGATAAATATTTGTTTTATTATCTTCAATTTCTCCCCATTGCCCTATCTTTTCAGTTTTTGGTGTTCTTCTCCTCTGCTCCCTGCTTATTCACTCTACTATATATTACTGTACAGAACATCAAAATAGCATTACTTTATTTAGTCTTCATTTTCTCTGAGTCTGTGTTAATTTGTTATTGCTGAAAAAAAGAAAATGCCAAAATTTGTTGTTGTTGTTAGGTGCTGTCGAGTCATTTCCAACTCATAGCGACCCCATGCACAGCAGAACGAAACACCACCCAATCCAACGCCAGCTCCATGATCCTTGCTATACTAGCGCCTACTGTCGCAGCCACCATGTCAAACCATCTCATTGAAGGCCTTTCCCTCTTCATCGACCCTCTACCTTACCCAGCATAACATCCTTCTCCAGGGAATGGTCCTTTCTGACAACAAGACCAAAGTAGGTGAGATGGAGTCTGGCCATTCTGGCTTCCAAGGAGCATTTCAGCTGCACTTCCTCCAGGGCAGATCTGCTAGTTCTTCTAGCAGTCCATGGTACTTTCAGCATTCTTCACCAGCACCACAACTCAAAAGCATCAACTCTTTTTTCGTTTTCCTTATTCATCGTCCAGCTCTCACATGCATACGAGGTGATTGGAAATATCATAGCTTGTGTCAGGCGTACCTTAGTCCTCAAGGAGACATCCTTGCTCCTCAGCACTTGAAACAGTTCCTTTGCAGCAAACCTGCCCAGTGCTACACATCGTCTAATGTCCTGACGGCTGCTTCCATGGGCATCGGTTGTAGAAACAAGTGATGTGAATTCTTTGACAACCTCAATCTTTTCTTCATTTATCGTGACGCTGCTTATTGGTCCAGTTGTGAGGATTTTTATTTCCAAAATTTAGTTACTTTCAATTATAAGCATTTTCTATGGCTCACAAGTCTGTGAATAAACTGGGCAGTTGTAGTCTCTGTACTTAAACACTAGTGCATCTGCGATCAGGTATAGATCACATACGCAGGTTTGCTATTCTTTACCTAGCTCTCTCTAATATTTGTAGGTCAGTTGGCTGTATAATGGTCTACAATGGCCTCAGCTGGAATGGATGGATGCTTCTCTACATGGTCTTTCATGCTCCAGCAAGCTAGCCCAGGTTTGTTGAGACAGTAGTATGAGATACCCACAGAGAGCAGAGCCACACAATACATCTTGAATCCTGAATGTGGAACTAGCACCTTGTCACTCCCACTGCATTCAGCTATCCCAAGCAAATCACAAGATTAGCAATTTGACATCAAGATCAATTGGCATAACATAGGCCAGAAAGACAATGTTCTACATCCTACTTGGTTGAGTACCGACAGGGTCTTAAAAGCTTGTGGGCTTCCATCTAAGGTGCAGCTATTGGTCTCTCCCCATCTGTATCACAAAAAAGTGAAGAAAATCAAAGGAAACAATCAGTCCAGGACTACTAGACCACAGGAACCTCAGCCTCCACAGCCCTGAGTTCCAAGACCTAGATGATGCCTAGCTACCACTGCTGACTACTCTGAAAGGGATTACAATAGGAGGTCTCAGATAGCAGGGGAGAAAAATGTGGAAATATAACTACAAATTGTATTTAAAAAAAAAAAAAAAAAAGACCATATTTACTGTTCTGATAGAGATTGGTGGAATCCCCAAGACTATGGCCGTTAGCCACCCTTCAAGCCAGGAACTGAACTCATCCCTGTTACTCAACTTTCAGCCAAAGCATAGGCCTATAAAGGGGAAAATAATACCAAGAAGACAGGTACTCATTAGAACAATAACCATACAAGATCAAAAGAGCAGCATCTTCCCAGGTGAAAGCTAAGAAGGCGGGAAGGGATAGGAAAGAAAGATGAAGGGAAATAGTAAACTCAGGGAGGAAGTGGGAAGAGTGGCGTTACATTGTGGGGACTGCAATGAATGTCACAAAACAAAATGTGTATGAACTGTTGAATGGGAAACTAATTTCCTCTGTGAATTTTCACCAATATCAAAATAAATTTTTAAAAATCAGCTTTAATTATGGAGAAATAGACTCCATCTTTGATTGGAAAAACTACAAAGTCGCTTCACACAAGGTGTGGATACCAGGAAATGTGAAGAAAATGGCCATTTTATTAATCACTCTATCTCAATACTACAATAAATACATTTTAAATACATTTCACAGTAAGGCTGGAGCAGCTATACAGAACTTTAAAGAGAATATCTGAAACTAGGTTTGTAGTTTTTAACCTCTCACTCTCAGCAGGAGCTGGGGACTCAGGGAGGTGCTGTGCTTTGAATATAACTAACACTCCCTAAACATGTGCTCCAAAAGGAAGGATAAAGGGTGCTTCTCCTAAATTCATGCCTAGGAGGAGGTAATTCAGAAGGACCTCTTAGAAAGTTTGATAAGTGTCTCCTAAATTCTGTCTGTCATAGTTTGTCATACTGTGGTGGCTTGCATGCTGTTGTGAGGCTGGAAGCTATGCCGCCAGTATCTCAAATACCAGCATAGTCATCTGTGGTGGACAGGCTTCAGCAGAGCTTCCAGACAAGGACACAGTGGGGAGAAGGATGGGGTCATCAACTTCTGAAAGAAAACAGCCATTGAAAACCTTATGAATAGCAGTGAAACACTGTTTGATATATTACTGGAAAAAATAATGAATGGCCCTGAAACATTGTCTGATATTGTGCCCAAAGATGAGCTCTTCAGGTTGCAAGGCACTCAAAATATGACTGAGGAAGAGCTGTCTCCCCAAAGTAGAGTCAACCTTAATGATGTGGATGGAGTAAAACTTTCAGGACCTTCATGTGCTCATGGCGCATGACTCAAAATGAGGAGAAATAGCTGCTACATGGATTGACTCAGTGGCTGCAATGGTGGACTTAAAGCATAGAAAGGATTCTGAGGATGGCAAAAGACCAGGCAGTATTTGGTTCTGTTGTACATGGAGTCACTATAAGTGGGAGCCAAGTCGACGGCACCTAACAACAAAATCTGGAAAATACTGTGAACTGGTGTGTGGTAACTCACCAACCCACCTGTGGTAAATGTAAATGAAGGGGAGCTGAACAAATCAGCCAGCTTGTGAAATTACTGCATTCCCACCAACAATGGGTAAAAACTGAAACTTCATGTAGAATTGACATGAACCAAAGGTTTTAGAGAGATGGTGTGATGTTATCTCAGATTCTGATCAAAAAGTCCATGGAATTCTAAGCACTAAGAAGGACGTAAGCAAAAATAAATATCATGGGATGCTTGGAAATCAAGTGACTAGGTAGGAAAGATATGCAATTATGATTTTGATGCTCAGAGTTGCTCTGACTGTGGGTGGTTAGGGGAGAGATAGGGTTTTAAAGAACCACACAATTACCCCCATGAGAGCAGGAATCAGCCTTTTATGTATTTCTAAAGCACAGACCACAGTGATACCACCAGACAAGTAAGAACTTTCCTGCTGCTACGGACTCTCCTCCTTCCCCTCCCCCAATCCTACCCCTACCATTGTATTTCACATTTAGAAAGGACCAAAGAGCAGTATAGCACTTAGTGGGGGAAAGAAATCCACAGCTCTCTCACCCTTTGAAAGAGCTTATCTTGTGTTATAAGGGAAGCTGTAAATTCAAGAGTAGTATTTTTTTTTCTTTTCTTTTCTATACTAGGCATTCTAATTACTGGGCAGGACCATTTTTACAGCCCAGAGAAGTCATGGACTGGGCTTTAGTTTCCACTCAAAGGCAGGATAAAATATTATTCCTGCAACATGTGTTGGTGTGGGCACTGGAGAGATAAATCAAGATGCTTTCTAATTATACCCTATGTGTTGCAAGTTCAGTATAAAGATTTCCTTAAGTTTTTTCCTAGGTTGAAACTTCCCAGATACCTCTTGATCATTTGATCTTTGCTTATAAGAAAATATAAAATCTATTTAGACCTAAAGACCCTAAATTATCATTTTCCAATTCATTTATGACCTTTGAACATGTTCCATAACATCTCTCTCAATTTATTTCCTTCCTTATCTAAAAAGTAAAATATGCTGTTGTTGTTGTTATGTGTCATCAAGTCGGACCTGATTCACAGAGACCCCTCCTTGGGTTTTCAAGGCGGTATCACTATGAAAGTAGATTGCCCAACCTTCCTTCTGAGGAGTGGCTGGTGGGTTTGAACCGCCAGCCTTCTGGTTAGCAGTAATACCTATACATGCCTCTTGATAGCAGATGAAGTAGTACAACTAAAATATTTCTGTTATACTTGTTGTACTGAAAGTTAAAATGGGAAATTTAAAAAATATCTATTAACTCATTTAAAATCACAATAAAAATGCATTGTATGTTCACATAAATTCTATGCTTGAATAAAAATAACAGTATTGTTTAAAATAAATATTGTATAGGGAGATGAGTAGCACTGCTTTTCATCTTTGCAAATCTTTTTCATATCTGCCTTAAGACAGCCAGATTCTTATATCTGTTTCTGTATTCAATCTATTCCAGTGGATGATTTTGGTTATAGTAAATGAAGAAAGTTCATCTTCAAACAGATATATATTTGAAAGAAGGGTGATATTTTAGTAGCAGTTTCAGACAACTGTAGCTGTTCTTCTTTAATACTATACCAAAACTCAACAAGTGATAGTTGCTTAAAAATTATTTACCATGATATTTTGTACTCTGTTATAGTAAAATCTAGTGGTCTATGGTGCACTTTGAATGTCTTCTTTTTTTTTTTTTTTTTTAATCCTTGTATGATTTAAAACCAGTATGTTCTGGTCATTTGCAAAATGCTGGATCACTGAGTTATATATATCATCCAAATGTTGACAGATTTCATTATGCAGTAACAAAAGAATGACACTTGTTAATATGAACACTCACTCATGGAAAAAAAAAAAAAACTCTCAGTAAGGGACTTCCAGCAAGTTTATAGAAGAGGCAGAGAAGCTACACAGATCCTCAACAAAGAAATAAGAAATCAATTGAAACAGATACAGAAAATAATACTAGGACCCTGAGCTTTGAAAGCGAGGATAAAGAAGAACCTGAATGAAACCAGTGAATAAGGAGACAAATGAAGCTGGGGACTGCTGGCTGTCCTGACAGCACAGCCAATTTGAATATTCACAAGTGGCTTTCTGACCCAAGCAGCCACCTAAGAATTGGTTCTGTTTGCCAAGGACTGCATGGGCAACCACACTGGTGGCTGACAACTAGAAAGGAAAACAGCAAAAAAGGAGATAAACAGACCTGTGGATTGTCGGCTGTCCTGACAGCTTGGCTATTTTGAATCTTTGCAAGCAGCATGGCTATTTTGAATAACTACAAGCAGTGTTCCAATCAGGCAGAAGCCTAAGAATAGGCTCTCCTTGCCAAGGACAGCACAGCAACTGTACTGGAGGCTGACAACTAGAAAGGTACGATATCCCTCTAACTACCCTTGTACTCCGCATTCTCTTGGTGAACAGAGATGTGGCCATCCCCTACTTCCACCCACCTTTTGAGCCAGTAGGAATTCCATCCCAATCTAGGTACCCTTCCACCAGCTGCCTTCTGGGCAGGCAAGAACTGGTCCCAGCACTAGATGCCCTGTTCCTAGCCACCTTTTGTACCAGTAGGAATTTTTTCTTAGACAAGAACTCTACATCCAGATGACTTTTGGGACAACAGGGACTTTTTTTCTGTGAACAAGAACCTGCCACCAGTTACCTTTTGAGATAGCAGGAATTTTATCTGTATCTACAAGCTCTTCCCACAACAACTTTTTGAGCTGGCTGGAACTTCTTCTGGAAGCAGGTGCCTTGTGACCAATCACATTTTGGACTGGTAGAAACATTTTTGGGGTCCAAAAGCCCTGTCCACAGACACTGTCTGGATCAGCAGGGACTAGTCTGAAATCAAGTACCCTGCCCCAAGTTGCCTTCTAGGTAGACAGGAACTAGCTCTGAGATCACCCACTCTGCTTGCAGCAGCATTTTGGCTAGCAAGAACTTATGCTGGTTCACCTACCCTATACTAAGTCCCCTTTGGGTAGGGCAGGAACTTTTTATTAGATGAGATGCCCTATCCCCAACCACATTTTGAGCAGACAGAAATTTCTTATGAAATCAGGTGCCTTGCTCCCATCACCATTTGGGCCAGCAAGAATATTTTCAGATACCTTGCCCCAGACATCTGCTAGGTCAACAAAAACTGTTCTGAGGTCTGTTGCCCTGTACTCAGTTCCCTTTGGGGCAGGGAGGACCTAGTACCAACACCAGGTGCCCTGTTTCCCATTGACTTGGCCTGCAGGAACAGAGCCCAGATACACTGCCCCCCACCCAGCACTGTTTTTGTTTGTTTTTAAAATTATTCTTTTTTCTTCCTCCTTTCTTCATTTCCCTTTATATTTTTCTCTTTCCCTTCTTTGGTTCTTGAGTTCTTTTTCTTTCCCTTTTCCTAGTTTCCTTCTATTTTCTTTGGTTCTTCTCATCCCAACCCCTCTCCCCCCACCCCTTTTTTTTTTTTTTTTTTTTTTTTTTTTTTT
>NW_006921748.1:4641965-4643693 GCF_000298275.1 Orycteropus afer afer
TTTGTTTTTTTTTTCCTCATCTCCTTGTCCTTCTTTTTTTTATTTTCTTCAATTTTTCTCTCCATTTATTGTCTTTTGCTTTTTTTTTTTTTACAATTGCTCCTGTTTCTTTGTGTAGTTTGTGTTTTTTGTTCTTTTATTTTAATTTACTTATTATTATTATTTTTGGTGTTTTTTTTGCTTGTTTGTTTGTCTAACTGGGTGGGAGACAACAACTATGCCCACATGACGCAACCGCACCCGCACCTCCTGCAGCCCATCCATGAGGGCCACCACTTACTTTTACACCAAATGATCAATGATAGACAGTGGCCAATACTAACCAAACTCACCCTCAACTACTCTTCACAAGCAGCTAACAGAGATCTGTGTACACTCTCATCTTCTATCATGCCCACCAGGAGAAAGGTGGTGAGCACCTAACTGCTGCTGAACCTGCAAATATAGTATAAATGTAAATACAACAACATCACAATGGCTCAGAGACAATTGTCTATCCCAGTTCACACAAAGAAGTAAAATAAAATGGTACAAATGAGGGACCAGGATACAGACTTGAAAACCTCCCTGAGCCTAAACAAAAACTAACTCCAGATGGATCAAAGATTTAAATGTGAAACCTAAAACTATATAGTTCCTCAAGGAAAAACTAGGGGCAAATTTAGGGGCCCTAATATGTGACATAAATAGACTATCAAGCATAACACAAAACACACAAACAGTAGAAGAGAAATTAGATGAAGGGGACCTTCTAAAAATTAAATTTTTATGTGCTTCCAAAGACTTCTCCAAAAGAGTCAAAAGAGAACCTAGGGATTGGGAAAAAATATGTGGCAATGACATATGTGGCAAGGGACTTATATCTAGAATTTACAGAAAATTCCAACACCTCAATAACAAAAAGAGAAATAATCTAATTTTAAAAATGGGCGGAAGACATGAATAGACACTTCACCAAAGAGGATATTCAGGCAGCCAACAAACATATGAAGGAATGCCCAAATCATTAGCATTAGAGAGATACAAATCAAAACAGAAATGAGATATCATCTTGTTCCAGCACTAGCAGCAAAGTTCAACAAGACAGAAAACAACAAATGCTGGCTAGGATATGGAGAGACTGGGACTCTCAGACACTGCTTGTGGAACTGTCAAATGGTACAAACACTGTGAAAAGCAGTATGGCAATTCCTTAAAAAGTTGGAAATAGAAATACCATTGGACCAGCCATTCCATTACTATGTATATATCCTAAAGAAGTGAAAGCCATGACAAGAACAGACATATGCACACCCATGTTCATCACAGCACTATTTACAATAGCAAAAAGTTGGAAACAACCTAGGTATCCATCAACTGAGGAATGGATAACCAAACTATGGTACATACATGCAATGGAATACTATGCAACCCTAAAGAATAATGTAGAATCTGCAAAATACAGCATAACGTGGATGAACTTGGAGGACATTTTGTTGTTGTTGTTCTTGTTGTTATTGTTGTTAAGTGCCGTCGAGTCGTCTCCGACTCATAGAGACCCCATGCACAGCAGAACGAAACACTGCCCGATCCCGTGCCAGCCCCACAATCCTGCTACACTTGATCCCATCATCGCAGCCACCGTATCAATCCACTCGTTGAAGGCCTCCCCCTCTTTTGTCGACCCTCCACCCTACCAAGCATGACATCCTTCTCTAGGGAATGGTCCCTTCTTACAACATGACCAAA
>NW_006921748.1:4652154-4711185 GCF_000298275.1 Orycteropus afer afer
CATGTTCCGATTATTAATGGATGTTTGCTGCTGTTTCTCCTCAATTTGAGTGGTGCCACGTCAGCAAATGGAGGTCTTGAAAGCTTTACATTATCCATATGAGTAAGGCTGATTTTACTCTGATAATGCAGCTCTTTCCCAGTGCTACTTTGAGAGCTTTCTAAGCTAAGTGACTCATCTTCCTCCTCTGTATTGGACAAAGTTTCTGGACTATTCATAAATTTGCACAGTAATGTATCAGACAGTGTTTCTCTGCTATTCATAAAGTTTTCCCCGGCCAATTCTTTGATAAGTGGATGGCCTCCTCCTTCTTCCTAGTCTTTCTCAGTCTGCAAGCTGGGCTGGTACCTGTGTAACAGGTGTACCCCACTGGGTGTGAAACACCAGTGGCACGGCCTCAAGACTCACAGCAACACATCAACACAGTAGGACAAACCGACAGACAAGTTTGTCTGCCTTAACTGTTGGAAACCCCTCCAACCACCCTTATCTGGACCCCTGCAGCTAACTCCTTGATCTGTTCCAGTCCCCTTTCCCTTTTCTTCCTCTCCCTGCTTCTTGCCTCGCTGACTGTGGGGGGTGGCCTGGTTCCCTCTCCTCACCTGGTGCCCTACAGTTGACTCCTCGATCTGTTCCTAACAGCTTTGCCTTTTCTGTCTTCTTCCTGCCTTCCGGCCTTGCTCCTTGTGGGGCATGGCCTGGATTCCCTGTCTTCACCTGGGTCCCTGCGGCTGACTCCTCGATCTGTTCCAGTCCCCTTTGCCTTTTCTGCCCTCTCCCTGCTTCCTGCCTCACTGCCTGTTCTTAGGTCCCTGGAATCCAAATGAGAATGCTATCATTTAAAATCCAAAATGGTTGCCACTTGTGAACATTAAAAAAGGCTGCACCCTCGATCACTTTAAATACTAAATAAATAAATATTAAATAACATTAAATAATGGAGGACATTATGTTGAGTAAAATAAGTCAATCACAGGACAAATATTGTATTAGTCCGTTATTGTAAAAGTCAAGGAAAGGTTTATATATGGAAGGAAATCTTCTTTGTTGGTTACCAGGGGTGGGAGGGGAGGGGAAGGAACACTGTTAGATAGGTAAAGATAAGTATTGATTTGGGTGAAGAGAAGGACTATGTATCAAATGGGAATGATCAACATGGTGGCTTTGAGGAAGGGGAAGACATGGAGAGGTACATGGGAGGTGCAGACAACAAAGATGAACCCTTTTGCACATACAGTACTGTGTTGTCAGTGAAGGCAAACATGGGTATATGGGTGGACAGATGGGTGGGCGGCTGAACTATTAGCTATGTCCATGTAGCAGGGAGTGTTCCCAAGACCATGTATAAGGTTGGCAGACAATTGTTCTACAAGTGTATTTGTATGTTCTGTAAGAATTCCCAGGTGTATAGTAGAGCTGACAAGGGGCAAGGTTGTAGTCACTTCTTGGTCACAGCCAGCTATCCAGAGGGACCGAGTAGTTAAACCTGTGGGCTCAGAACCATAGTCACAGGGGATATCAAGCTCAATTGGCATAACATACTATACAAAACATTGTTCCACCTCCTACTTTGGCAAGTAGTGACTGGGATCTTAAACGCTTGCAAGCAGCCATCTAGATGGAACGATGGGTCTCTCCTCATCCAGAGCAAAGAAGAATGAAGAAAACCAAAGATTCATGGAAACAATTAGTCTTAGCGACTGGTACACTGTGTGATCCACAGCCTATACGACTATGAGACCAGAACTAGATGGTGCCCGTCTAGCACTATCAACCACTCAGAGGGAGATCTATGTAGAGATCCTGGATAGAGAGGGAGAACAATGTGAAACAAAACTCAAAATCATTTGGAAAAAAAAATGGGGGAGGGGGGATCAGGTTTGCTGGTCTGATACAGCCTGGTGGAACCACTGAGACTATAGCCCCTAGCTGCCCTTCAGGTCTGGATTTGAACCCACGCCTGTGGCTTCCAACCAAACAAGACAGGCATATGAGTTGAACATTTACCTGAGGTATATACACTCCTTTGAGAGGATAATCATGTGATAAAGAAGTATATTTATGTACAGAGAGACAGCTCACAGGGCAGGAGTGCATGAAATGATGGACAGACGGAAGAGGTTACTATTGGGAGGAAGTGGGAGGGGAGCTGTTGCATTGGAGTAAATTGTAGTCAACGTTTTGACAAATTCCTCAAAACTACTTTGTTAGGGGATCAATCAGATAACAGATCAAAAAAAAGTGAAGAAAGCCTAAGATTCACCATCAAGAGGAATAACTCATGTGTGACTGGAATTCCAGGACAGGAAAAGACAAATAAAACAGAGAAAATTGTTGAAGATTTGTTGGAAGAGAACTTCCCTAACATGATGAAAGACAAGAAGATATCCATTCAAGAAGTTCAATGAACCCTAAACAGGATAGACTCCAAAAGAAGAAAGTCACCAAGACATGTCATAATCAAACTCACCAATAGCAAAGAGAAAAAAAAAAAAAAGTCCTGAAAGCCGCACAGGAAAAACAAAGTTACCTGCAAAGGGCAACTAATAAGACCAAGCTCTGATTTTTTGGCAGAAATCATGCAGGTGAGAAGGCAATGGGATGACAAATATAAAACTTTAAAAGAAAAAAAAATGCCAACCAACTATTATATACCCAGCAAATTGTCCTTCAAATATGATGGTGGAATTACAACATTTCCAGATAAACAGAAATTAAGGGAATTTGTTAAAACCAGACTAACCTTACCAGAGATGCTAAAGGGAGTCCTTCAGACAGAGAACCAACAAAAGCAGGCAACAACTGATGATTAACACATGATGATATAACCCTGAAACCAACCTTGTTATAGAAGTATCCAAAGTAAAATAAACTAACAAGACTGTAAACAGGCAACCAGAGACATCAATTGGTAAATGAGGACAACCACAAACCAAAAAGAGAAAGTAAATAATGTAAGTACAGAACTTCCAAATGGAGAGGAAGTCAAGACAACTGCAAAATAGAACAGACTATTCTAAACTTGAGGAGAAAATAATACATCACAGGGTAATCTCAAAGAAAATTAGTAAATGTTCACATCAAGACAAAAGAGAGGAGAGGGAGAAGTATTTAGCAAAATACTGAAACAATAGCAACAAAGGAAATGATAACATATTTCATAAACAAAATAAGCTCAGCACAGAAAATCATATGGAATAAAGAAAAAACTCTAAGTATTGAGAAGCTGTCAAGGACATGTGGCAGATAGTAGTGTTCCATACTGCTAATTTTTTTTCTTAAATACTCAAATATTTTTACTGGCAATAAATACTGTGCATTGCTTTCCTTGAAGTGACAGATTCACATTGTTCATTTCCAAAATAAATAAATAATCTGCCAAATAGTCAGATCTGAACAGACATTGTCTTTTGAGTTAAATGATGTCCCATGGGAAAAAAAAAAAGAAAAAAGAAAAAGAAAAGAAAAACTGTTAGTTGAATGATTACAAAAGTGCTTTTCCAGTGGTAAAGGAAGTATCAGTGATGTTGGCCACACTGTCTATGTCTCTTGGTCAAGTTGACATTAGTGGCCTTCCTTCATATGTCTCAACAGGAATTTTATTTTAGCCTGAATCATCCAGAATAGTTACGTCAACAATGTGAAATTTAGTGAATCCCAGAACTAGAAAAATAAAGACATTATTTAGTCCAGTCTAAGAAGAAATTCTCTCTTCAGCAGTCTTGACAGGAGGTAATTCAGCTTCCGATCAAGCACTTCCAGTGATATGAATCTCAATAGTTTTCTAAGGAGCCCATTCCACCATTTTTAGATCACTTCAATTATTATTCAGATTTTTGTCATATTAAGTTAAAATGTTCTTTCCTGGGTTCCATGATGCAGAAGAGAATAAATCTACTCCCTCTTCCATATGACTAATCTTTAAGCATTTCAAATTTAAATTTCTTTGAATTTAAAAGACCACATTAGTACATACTTTTCCTACTTCAATTGTAGTACACATACACACACACTCACACACACACACACAACCTTCTGTCATCATGTTCTCTCTTCCCTAGGACAAAACCTGTTTATTTCACTATTCTTCCTCATATACCAAGGTTTTTAAATCTCTTCCACACTGTCACACTAGACACTTTCTGTTCACTCATGTGCCTCTTAAAAATAGTACAGAATACTATCAAAAGATTCTGAATTAAGTCTTTCTGGAGCATAATTAATTTTGTTCCTATATACTTCTATTGATACAGTATATGGTTCTATTCATTTTTTGTTTATTTGTGTGTTTGTTTTTCAGCAACCACATCAAACTCACATTGAGTTAGTCTTTAAGCAAAATCTCTAGTTCTTTCTCCTATATGAGGATCTGTTAATTCAGTTTCTCCTATGTCTCTCCTACTTGTGCAATTGATTTTTTTTTATAGCTTAACTGCAGGAGTTTACATATTATACTAAGAAACTTTATCTCATAGATTTAGCTCCATTTAAAATGATCTTGACTGCTTGAATATTTATTAATTTTAATTTTGTATCTGTAACAGAGATGTACTCACCAAAACCTATTGCCTCCTTCCTGGATACATGATCAGCTCCTTTGTAGGTAGGTGTGGCTGTGGGACTAATTTCTAGCCAACTGAATTTAAGTAAAAAGAAGAGTTCATGGTAGCTGCCTATTTCATCTTCTCCCCCTACCCAACCTCTACTGTTGAACCTATAGCCATAAATATAGAGTTGACCAAAAAAAAAAAAAAAAAAAAAATCTAGGCTATCACAGATGCATGGGAAGAATGAGCCTGGTTCCCTTAATCTCTGTCCAAAACAGATCTGCCTGTGACCAGAAATACCTTCCCTGGAATTACATCTGCAAGAAATAATGTTATTGCTCCTTAAGGAACTGAATTTGGGTTCTACTAATTCCATCAACTTAGCCTACATTAACTAATATAATATGCAACATATTCATCGTAAATATGATTACTAAAATATATTTCTTGGCCCAAGTTGATGATTTTTCTCCCTGTGGTTAAAACAATGGTGATAAATATAATATCCACTAATAAAAATTAGGCTTTCCATATGTCTGTGTTCCATTGCAGTTCAAGAAACCTATCTGATTTCGTGGAAGATGTCTTAGTCCCTGATTCTGGAGATATTGTGCTTTTATCACAATTAACTCCCTCTTCGAGGGTTCTCCATCTTCCCCAGGCAGAGTTGGTACCTGTCTCTACCATGCTTTCACCAAAAACTTGGCCATGCTGCATGACTTTAATAATTCCACTGAAATTATTTGCCTGCTATCTTATTACACAGCAGCTCTGGTAGCATAGTGCCTAAGGCACTTGACTGTTAACCAGAAGGCTGGTGGTTCAAACCCATCACCCACTCCTCAGAAGGAAGGCTGAGCAATCTACTTCTGCAGTGATACTGTCTCAGAAACCCAAGGAAGGGTCACTATGAGGCAGGTCCGACTCAATGGCACATAACAACAACAACAATCTTATTACACTACGTGCTCTAAGGACAGAGAATATATATTATTCATCTGTATATTTTCAGTGCTATGTCATAGAATATGAGACATTCAAATTAAAAAAAAAACAAAAAAACATGACCATCCAGTGGATTCTGACTCACAGGGACCCCATAGGACAGAATAGACCTGCCCCATAGGGTTTCCAGGGCTATGAATCTTTATGGAAGCAGAGCACCAAATCTTTCTCCTACAGAGTAGCTGGTAGATTTGAAACAGTGACTTTTCACTTGGTAGTGGAGCACTTTAACCACTGTACCACCAGGGTTTGAGAGTTAATTAAATGGATATGATTAGGTTTGGAATTAGAAAAAATATCTTCAGGAAATAGTGGTGTTAGAGTTTCTAAGATCAGTAAATTTTCATTAGTGTCAAATAATGACTGAGTCCCTGAGTACAAATTCATAGGAATAAAATGGTTCAGTATCTAGAGAGTCCCTCTGGCATTCAGAAATCTAGGAATCCTTTTATAACCCTACTCTTGCATTGACTGTCTACATCTATTCATGGTGCCACAATCATCTAAGACTTGCCAATGTTTTCCACATTGCAATGAACAAGCCTCTGAAAACCAGAGCATGCTTTCCAAACCTTACATGTTCACTAACTTTAGGTAAGATGGAACCTACTGTCTCCTTAGATTTCTTACTTTGGGTTTGATTTATTTAGGAGTACTCATGACAGCCAGATGGTCCACACTAGTTTCAGACAATTTATTGCACTGCTCAGCTGTTGCATTAAATCTATTTCTTAAAGGAGAAAATCATGTATTATTTTTAACAGGAGAGTAGGGCCCCAGGTCTACACAGCAGCCTATATATCCACTCATGGCACCCTGATCCTTTGGAATTTTTATCTAGAACTCATTGGCTCGAGTCCCACTCAATGTTCTGTGGAAATCCAAAGCCCTTGGCAGATTTTTCTAAATTTCTTGAGGAGATGGAAGTGAGCTGGGAACTGTCCTTATGATCACTTCTTGCTAGGAGCTGTTGTTTCTCACCTTCTCAGGTACACACTCTGCATTCTGCACCACATAAACCCATTATGAAGCTAAGCCCCTTTCTCTGTTCACATTAAAAAGTCCATTGGATACTGCTTACGATTTGAGGAAAAGAAGAAAAGAAGCTTACAGTGTAGAATTTCAAACTTAAAATGAATATTAGTCTTTCAAGTAGTTTTGCTCTTAATTTTTTTTTTAACCCCACCCTGGGGATTTTTTTTTTTTTTTCCAAACTGTTTAGTCACTTTAGTGATGCCTCACCCTGTGTTTTCTCACTGGTTTCTCTTCTTCTTCTTCTTCTTCCCTGTATTCTATTTCTTCCCTATCCTTCCCCTATTTCTTTTTCTTTCTAACTCAGAGTAATGTAGCTATCTCATTTGAGGCCAGAGTCTCATCTTTCTCCTAGAATCTGACCAGAATACACTCCTAAATAATTACAATATGTTTCTAAGTGGAATTCTGGTGCTCAATAAAGTCTTGAGTCTCTAATACAAACAAATGTTGGGAGGGTAAGAGGTAAGAATGCCGAAATTTGGACCGCAGTTATTTTATCTGGATACTTGTCCAAGAATACTTAGTACTTCAACTACCAAAAATGGTTCTTTCTGCCTCAAGACTTCCTGCCTCATAGTTCAGTGTTCTCTTTACCACAGGGCTTATCACCAACCTCTTTAGTATGGAATAAAAACATTTTGATCTGTTTCTAAGACCAACTCTGTAATCCTCAAACATCCCCCTTTATGCCTTAGTTCAATGTTGTTGTTGTTGTTGTTGTTATGTGCCATTGAATCGGACCCAACTCATAGCCACCCCTTCTTGGGTTTCCAATGCGTTATCACTACAGAAATAGATTGTCCAACCTTCCTTCCAAGAAGTGGCTAGTGGGTTTGAACCCCCAGCCTTCTGGTTAGCAGTCAAATGCCTTAGGCACTATGTGCACTTTCTTGTTCTCTGATCCTATGTCTATTGCCCCATCCATCTGTTATAAATTAAATTGTGTTCCAAAAAAAAATCTCTGAAGTCTTATATGTGGATGTGATCCTATTTAGAAATAAAGGTTCTTTTTGTTATGTTAATGAGGTCACACCAGCACAGGGTGGGTCCTAAACCAAATCACTTCTGAGCCGTGTCTTATAAAAAGAGCAGAAGAGACATAGATACATGCACTCAGGGAGAAGACAGAGGCCAAGGAACACTAAAGAATGGCAGGAAATCCTAGGGTTACCAAAAAAGATGGACTCTCCACTAGAGCTGATATGCACTGATTTGGACTTGTAGCCTCCCAAACATTGAGGAAATAAATTTCTATTCTTTAAAGCCACTCACTTGTTATATTTTTTATTAAGCCAGAAATAGGTAACTAAGACACAATCTAATAATGACAATCTAATAATTCACACCCTAGTGAATCTAACATTGGGATTGTAATATCAGCTTTCAGAATTTCATTATTCCAGGGTAGTGTGATATTTCTTGATTTCATGTATTAAATTACCATATTGTGCTCATGTTTTTTTAAAGTATCAAATTATTATTATTTACATCTTGAGTTAAATTTCTAAAAGCATCCTGACTATATCCTTCCACTGATTAGAATCTCTATACCTTGTTTTCATTTTAATTCACATTTCTTGAGTTACCAGGGAGGTTAGGCCTGTTGTATTATCTTTACTAGTCATTTTAGTTCCCTCAGAACTAGATACCCTTGATAAGATGTTAGAAGCTGGAATGTAGTCAAAAAAAAAAAAAAAAAAAAATCCTAGAGGAAGTATACTATTTAATTAAGCATCACAAAGATGAGATGTTCAGTATGTTGTTATGTGCTGTGGAGTTGTCTCTGACTCATAGAGACCCCTCCTTGAGTTTCCAAGGAAGTATCACTACAGAAGGAGATTGCCCAATCTTCCTTTCAAGGAGTGGCTGGTGGATTTGAACCACCAACCTTCTGGTTAGCAGTCAAGTGCCTTAGGCACTATGCCACAAGAGATCCCAGTATACAATACCCATAAAGTTAAGCATTAGATAATCAACATTCATGAATATACTGAAACAGAATTATCCACATTTTGCCAATAAGATCAATATATAATACGGACTACACATGAACAGGCAGCAAGCCAGCCTGGGACCAGCAGAAGGTGAGTGTCTGTGTGCACAGAGTACAGGGGGCAGGCTGGGTAAGTGAGCAGGTTGGAGGAGACCAGGAAATGAGTGAAATAATTTGGAACAGCTAAGGGAGACAAACTTGTCTGTCAGTTTGTCGTACTGTGTTGGCTTGATTGTTGCTGTGAGGCTGGAGGCTATGCCACTGGTTTTTCAAATGCCAGCAGAGTTACCCATGGTGGACAGGTTTCAGTGGAGCTTCTAGACTAAGACAGACTCAGAAGAAGGAAGGGGCCATCCACTTCTCAAAGAATTAGCCAGTGGAAACCTTATGAATGGCAATGAAACACTGTCTGATATATTACTGGAAAACTGTAAATAGCCTTGAAATATTGTGTGATATAGTACTGGAAGATGAGCCTCTTGGGTCAAAAGGCACTCAAAATACAACTGGAGAAGAACTGCTTCCTCAGAGTAGAGCCAACCTTAATGATGGGGATAGAGTAAAGCTTTTGGGACCTCCATTTGCTGATGTGGTACATCTCAAGATGAGAAGAAATAGCTGCAAACATTCATTAATAATCATAACATGGAATGTATAAAGTATGAATCTAGGAAAATTGGAAGTTGTCAAAAATGAAAAGGAATGCATAAAGATTGATATCCAAGGCATTAGTGAGCTGAAATGGAATGGTTTTGGCCATTTTGAATCAGACAACCATATGATCTACTTCTTCAACAAACTGAAGAAGAATGGCACAACATTTATCATCACAAAGAATGTATCAAGATCTATCCTGAAGTACAATGTTATCAGTGATAAGATAATATCTACACATCTACAAGGAAGACAGGTTAATACTACTATTACACAAATTTACACACCAACCACCAAAACCAAACATAAGGAAATTGAAGATTTTTACCAACTTCTGCAGTCTGAAACTGACTGAACATGCAATCAAGATGTGTTATAATCACTGGTGATTGGAATACAACATTTGGAAACAAAGAAGAATCACTGGTAGTTGGAAAACACGGCCTTGGTGATAGAAATAACACTGGAGATCTCATGACAGAATTTTGCAATACCAATGACTTATTCATAGCAAATATCTTTTTTCAACAACACAAACGGCAGCTATACAAATTGACTTCACCAGATGTAGTACATAGAAATCAGATTGACTATATCTGTGGAAAGAGGCAATGGAAAATTCAATATCTTCAGCCAAAAGAAGCCCAGGAGCTGATTGTGCAATAGACCATCAACTGCTCATATGCAAGTTCAAGTTGAAGCTGAACACAGTTAAAAGAAGTCCCTGAGAGCCAACTATGACCTTGATTATATCCCTCCTGAATTTACAGACCATCCAAAGAATAGATTTGATACATTGAACACCAATGACTGAAAATCAAAGGAATTGTGAGATGACATCAAGAACATCATCCATGAAGAAAGAAAAAGGTATTTAAAAGATGGGAATGGAAGAAAAGACAAAAACGGATGTCAGAAGAAACTCTGAAACTTGCCCTTGAATGGAGAGTAGCTAAAGCGAATGGAAGAATCGACAGGATAAAAGAGCTGAACAGAAGATTTCAATGAGCAGCTTGAGAAGACAAAGTCAATTACTGTAATGAAATATGCAAAGATCTGGGGTTAGAAAACCAAAAGGGAAGAATAAGCTCAGCATTTTTCAAGCTGAAAAAATTTAAGCCTCAAATTGTAATACTGAAAGATTCCATGGGCAGTATGTTGAATGATGCAGGAAACATCAAAAGAAGATGAAAAGAGCACACAGCGTCACTATACCAG
Organism: Orycteropus afer afer; assembly: GCF_000298275.1. NCBI lineage: Eukaryota > Metazoa > Chordata > Mammalia > Tubulidentata > Orycteropodidae > Orycteropus > Orycteropus afer. The sequence continues at coordinate 4,662,607 of NW_006921748.1, forward strand.
AAAGAATTGGTAGATGATCATCCATTTCAGGAGGTGGCATGTGTTCAAGAACCAATGGTACTGAAGAAATAATTTAAAGCTGCACTGAAGGAATTGGCAAAGAATAAGGCTCCAGGAATTGACGGAATGCCCCTTGAGATGTTTCAACAAATGGATGTCCCACTGGAAGCACTCACTCAGCTATGCCAAGAGATTTGGAAGATAGTTACCTGGCTAACTGACTGGAAGAAATCCATATTTGTACCCATTCCAAAGAAAGGTGATTACACAAAATGTGGCAATTATCGAACAATATCATTAATGTAACACACAAGTAAAATCTTACTGAAGATAATTCAATAACTGTCACACCAGTATAATGACAGAGAACTTCCAGAAATGTAAGCTGGATTCAGAAGGGGACATAGTATGAGGGATATCTTTGCTGATGTCAGATGGATCTTGGCTCAAAGCAAAGAATACCAGAAAGATGTTTACTTGTGCTTTATTGACTATGCAAAGGCAATCAATTGTGTGGATCATAATAAACTGTGGATTACATTGAGAAGAATGGGAATTCCAGAACACTTAATTGTACTAATGAGGAATCTGTACTTAGACCAGGAGGCTGTCGTTCAAACAGAACAAGGGGATACTGCATGGCCCATGTACCTTGGCCCCAGCCTTAATATAGAGCCACCCCAAATGAAAAGCAGCCGCGAAGCCCTGGGTCTGCCTACTTTGAGCCTCAACCTTAAAATAGAGCTGTCCCCAAGCAAAAAGCAGCTCCCAAGCCCTGGCCCACCTATCTCTGGTCCGGCCTTAATATGGAGCCACCCCCAAGCAAACAGAAGCCACTAAGCCTTAGGCCTGCCTACCTCTGACCCCAGCCTTAAAATAGAGCCACCCCCAAGTGAAAAGCAGCCCCGAGCTGCCCCCAAGAGAAAAGCAGCCCTCGAGCTCCAGGCCGACCTACCTTTGCCTTGGCCTTAATATAGAGCTGCCTGCAAGTGTAAAACAGCTCCCAAGCCCTGGGCCCACCTACCTCAAGCCCTGGCCTTAAAATAGAGCCACCTCCAAGCAAAAAGCAACCCCTGAGCTCCGGGCCTGGCTACCTCAGGCCCTGGCCTTAATACTATACCCAGCTCGGGTATAGTAGGGATCATGAGGCTGGCACAGAACCAGGTATTATTTCCTTCTGTTGTACATAAGGTCACTATGAATCAGAGCTGACTCAATGGCACATAACAACAACAACACATGAACATTCCTCTAAACTATATCATAAACACTTTATCTCAGAACTGGTACTTTAGGAAGGGTTAATAATTGTTTCTACATAACATCAAAGTGTCTCCTCAAAAGTCCATGTACAGACACACACACACACACACAAACCCACACACCATCTAGATCATCCAGATGTGTAGTCTTCATATTCCAGGCACCTGGTTGTTTGCAAGTAGTTGGGTGTGTGGGCTCCTGCAGGAAGAACATCTGGGTGATTGACTGCATTCTTCCCTATTCATGCAAAAGTTTTGGCAACTAGTTGGAGACAGATTGAAAATCTTCCCCTGAAACAAGCAGGAGTAGCCTCTGTCAGCTGAATACTGAGAGTCTCTGTGGTAGGGAATTTTTCCAAGTCTTATTTTCCAGCTGCTAAGTGCTGGTCTTTCAGATAGTAACTCAAGACCAATTATTTTCAAAATGAAACATGAAAAATATATGTAGTAAGACTTCATTCCTGGTAGATGTGTTTAGATAACAGATAAAGTTAGAAAATGGCATATTGGAGAATAATGTACTTGTGAATATTGGACTATTTGACGTCTGAAATTGTTCCCTATGATTAATTTGGGCTTTATGTATAGAGGATGTATTGACACTAGCCATCTTCTAGAAATTAAAATTACCTTGATCCCAGACCTGTGTGTATCCATTTGTTGTAATGAATACTAGAATACTAAATTAAGACATTTTCTGAGTTTCAACAGAATAAACAAGTGACTTAAATTGATGGCATGTTTGGCTTTAGTAATGACAAACAAATGGTGTGAAATATATTTATATAGTAGAATATGTGTACATATTTTATTTTTTTCCTGCATATATATGAGTTATTCAGCTGTATGACTAGGTGAGGAAGCTCTGATGACATAGTGCCTAAGGCATTTGACTTCTAACCAGAAGGCTAGCAGCTTAAATCTACCAGCCACTCCTCAGAAGGAAAGTTGGGCAATCTACTTCCATAGTGATACCACCTCAGAAACCCAAGGAAGGGTCACTATGGGTTGATCTGACTCAATGGCAGTGTGAGGACTAGGTGAATAAGAATATGTATTTTGTAGTCAGGTCAAAGTCTGTATAGATTTTGTCTCTACCACTTATAATCTGCATGAACTTGGGTGAATTATTTAACCTCTCTGTGACTTTGCAAAATATGGATTATATGAATAACAGGGTCATTGTGAGAGTTAAATGAGAGAATGTGTACAACGCATGTGGAGAAGCTCCTGGAACAAAAACTCTCGAGAAATGAAACAGAATTATGTTCCTGAGTATGTATTAAAGTGTGTATTAGTGTGTGTGTGTGCTTACTACCTAGATGTGTGCCATCTATTTTTAATAATGAAAAGATTTTGGCATTGATTTTCTGAATTTTACCCTTAGTGAGCTGTCATGTGATGCACAGGTTATAAAAATAGAGAAAAGAAATATATAAAGCAGACCAAAAGAAAGAGTGGTAATCTTGTGGAGAAGTAACATTAACTGTTAGAGCTCACTGTTATATTGGTAATCTTTCTTAAATCTCACTTTGATCATTTCACTGCCCTACTCTAAAACCTTCGTGGATTCTAGTTCTTGTCAACTACGTACAGATTACTTGACTTTGGGCAGTCACTGTGTCCTCATCTATTAATAGAAATGACAACTTCTGTGCTATCTGACTTTTGGAATTGTGAGGATCACATGGGAAAACATAATGAACATCAGTTGGTCTTGTCTGCCTAGTCCCCTCTTTCCTTGGAGGAACAGTCCTTTTCCTCTACTTACATGTCTCCCATGGGACTGTCAGTCACTGGGACCTGGGTGCTTCTAATCTCAGACTTGGATACATGGTAGAGTCCTGATCTATTATAGTCCCCTATTCCAATGCCCTTGGCAATTGTTTCAAGGGACGGGCATCCAAGTATAACAAGGAACTCTCTGGCTGCTCAAGAATGACTGTTTAAAGAAGTTAGGTGTTCCTCACTGAGTTCTGTTTGCCAGGTGCAGTCCTAAGCACTTGTGGTAGTTAAGGTTATATGTCAGCTTAGCTGGGCCTGGTTTAGAGTGGCTGGGCAGCTGGTTGTAGTTATTTCCCATGATGAGATTGGTCATCAACTCTACAGTGAAATCTACTGGAGCAGCTAAGTAGCTGCCTTAGGGAGGTGGTCTGCTTCCAGTATATAAGAAGAAACATTGAGAAAAGTCTGGGGCTTTTTGGCATGCTGGACCCTGCAAGTAGCTGAGTCTTCACTCAACAGCCTGCCATGCTCTGCCAATCTTGCAACTTTTTCTGGACTTGAATTAGTGGCCTGCCATGTTGTTTGATAATCTTGGGACTGTGCCATTTCACTTGTTGACCTTGGGTTTGCCAGCCTCAGCACCCAGCAGCTGCCTGAATTAAGAAAACCCTCTTCCTTCAGTGGGCTGGGAGCAAGAGGCAGAGCTGAAGCCCAAGGTCAAGGGGCTTTCACCCAGCCCCTAGAGCTAGCACTTTGAACTCAGACTTCTAGCCTTCTAAGTGTAAGAGAATAAAGTCCTGATGTTAGACCCACCCATTTGCGGTATTTTCTGTTAGAGCGTAATGAAGTAACCAAAACAGCACTTTATCTCGTTTAATCCTTTTGATGACTCTACAAAGAAGGTAGCATCATTACCATTTTACAGAAGATGAAACTGAATAAAAGTTTCCACCACCCATCTCACCTCACCCCCCAAAAAAAACTCACTATCACCAGTTAATTCTGACTCATAACAACCCCCATTTGGTTTCCAAGGCTGCAAATCTTAACGGAAGCAGACTTGTTCCATATAGCAGCTGGTGGGTTCGAACCATCAACCTTTTTGGTTAGCAATCAAACGCCTTAACCACTACATTATCAGAGCTCCTAAAATTTCCCAAAGACATCCAGAAAGTTGAGAAAGCAAGATTTGCACCTGCATAATCTGTTGTTGGAGTTGTTAGCCTTAATAGTCTCAGTATGGTTTGACGGGTGGATGATGGATGAGAAGCAGAATATGCACAGGAGAGATCCTATGAAGATGGAAATACCTCTGTCAGCTAAGCTGCTAGCAGGTATAAGTACATATGACTAACCCACTCAAGCCAGAGTTTAGGAGGCCAAGGCCCTAGAACAAAAGTAGCTGCTGAGGTATGAATGTCGGAAAGTCAGGAATCATGTATGCATAAGGTACTCAAAGGAGTGGAAGAAACCCAGAATGAGCTTTGCCTACTTTCAATTTTAGTAGAAAACAGACTACATAAGATTTGAAATGAGATGGAATTTTGGCTTCATCACTTACGAACTGGCAACTTATTGAACCTCACTAAGCCTCAATTTCTTTATCTGTAAAAATGGGATGATATAGAGATTTTTCTTCAAAATATCTAGCAAACCTCAAAAGTTAAAAAGAAGGAATCTAACATTTATTCAACACTTTATAAAATAATCACTTTATAAATTTTTCCTTTCCTTTTTGACATTGTTGTTGTTGTTGTTATGTGCTGTTGAGTTGGACCCAACTCATAGCGACACCTCCTTGGGTTTCTGAGGCAGTATCACTATGGAAGTAGATTGCCCCATCTTCCTTCCAAGGAGTGGCCAGTGGGTTTGAACCGCCAGCCTTCTGGTTAGCAGTCAAGTGCCTTAGGCACTACACTACTGAGCTCCCTTTTTGGCATTCGAGGTATTTTTAAAATCTGTGCTAACCTTTTGGTCATACGATTTAAACCTCATTCCTATTTCAATTTACTAATTAGAGAGAGTGATAACTGTTCTTTGCTAGTGTTATAAGATCCCACAACAACTCTGAAAATTGAAATCAAATCCTCAAGTACATATTTTTGTTATTTTTTATACACACTGTTTATATAATGAAGTTAAAAGATTGCATACTGAATGAGTGTCAAACTTTAAGACCGAATATAAGAAAATACAAATTGGAAAAAAAAAATCTTTAAACATATATCAAAAAGTTTCAGAAGCAATACAAGTATGTGTTGCTTAACGTCCATAATACATTCTGTGAAATAGGAAATTATGTGATTTGGATGTTATGAGAATAACATAATAAAACTTAACGGGAGCCTACTTCCAGTTGTCCTCAACCATACTGCTGCCGCTGTTAGAGGACAAGAGAAAGGGCAACAGTAGCAGTGCTAGAGCAAAGCAAGAGGAAACACGTGGGAATGGAGTAGAGCACACCAGCCCTATCTGCCTACCTGCCTGTCTGCCTGCCTGCCTGCCTGCCTGCCTGCCAGCCTGCCTGCCTGCCCGCTAGACAAAGCCAGAGAACCCATGCCTAGAGCCATGTCCTCTGCCTGACCTGCCTTTATCCCACCCATGGTCCAATGCTACAACAGTCTGGTTTTGGTATCTTTAAAACCATTAAACCCAACCAAACTCACTGCCATCAAGTCGATTCCAACTCATAGTGACCCCCTTTAGATTTCTGAGGTGGTAAATCTTTACGGAAGTAGCTTGCCCAGTCATCCTTCCATGAGTGGCTGAGGGGTTTGAACCGCCACCTTCTGGTTAGCAGTCAAAGGCCTTAGGCACTATGCCACCAGGACTCCTTTTTAAACCATTAGGGAAAAATAATAAGCAAAAGGAGAATTGCTTTTCCTTTAAAGAACAAACACAAATTTATGGGAGCACAGACGTACATGTGGTAGGATATTGCCCAGTTCAACCTTAAGCAAAGCATGGCTATTACCCCCACCTCAAAAAAAAAAGTATTCCATTTAATAGACAACTTGCAGCAAAGTGAATTTACAAATCAAGCAGTGTAGGTTCATGTAAAAGCATGTTGCAATTAAACTGTTCTATTTATAAAAAATTAATCTATACCAATATTTTATAAAAATGTACAGCTTTATGTTGTGTTGTTAAATCTCTGCTGTTCCAACCCCAGCTACATGTTACATGTTTTAATAATAAATTGCATATGCAATACAATATTCTACTTATTTTAAGAGTAATTTAACCAGTTTTAAAATACATTTTCTAAGTATTGTTAAAGGGTTTTGTTTTGTTTGTTTTTGTTTTAAAAAAATCTTAACAACAGTGAAAGGCCTTCAAGAGCAGAGATACGTGGTGTACTTTTTCTGTGATTCCCAGACTCACAGGATCTGATGATAGTGTTAATCATGCTGATGGTGCTAAGGATAGTAATGTCGGTAGGAAAAGTATTAAAGAATGGCAAAATGGAAAGTTTTATGTTTGAAATGGTCTCTTTTAAAGTGTCATTTTTCTCCCACCTCTTTCTTCATTACCAATAATAGGTAGAGAATCACACATAATTTCAAACTAGATTATGTTCCTTGACACAGGGGACTGTATCTTAAATCATCAATTTTCAATGAAGGTGTCATGACATACTCATTCATTCATACCAGCTCTGAAGTACTTTAAGATTAGTCTTAGTGTGTGATGTAAGTAATTAGATACTAACAGGGAAATACTACAAAAAAAAAAAAAAAAGTAATACATTAAAAAAATAATAAAATAGGGCATATTTGACTCTCCCATCAACAATGTCACTTTACTTACTGGCTTTCAAACATGCTGTCTTGAATGAAGAAAATAAAGATACAACTAGTATGTTAAAAATTGTGTGTAAGGCTCCTCTATTTTGTCCATGGAGAAGCCCTAATTTTGCAATGATTACATCGCTGGCCTGCCAACTGCAGTTTGAACCCACCAGCCGCTCCATGGAAGAAACGTGACAATCTGTTTCTGTAAATATTTACAGTCTTAGAAATCCTATGGGGCAGTTCTAGTGTGTTCTACAGGGGCTCTCAGAGTCGAAATCAACAACAGCAGATACTATTTTGTCCATACCATAGCCCCCAGGTGAAACCTTTCGTGGATCCTCCTTTTAAATGTCCTGCTATCCTGTCAACATAGGATCTCAGTATTCATGGCTGTCACAATCTAACAATGCGCTTCTCAGTGGAAGAAATGGCACACAGAAAAATCTGTTGCCAAAGTGTGGGTCCTGAATTTTAGTTTGAAAAATATAGTCATCATAGAAATATATGGAAATATAATGTTTATCCCTATTACCCTCTGACAATCTTCATCTAAAAGAGAAACAACCAGAGAACCATTTTACAGACATTTGTTGTTGTTGTTGTTATGTGCCGTTGAGTCAGCCCCGACTCATAGCGACCCCTCCTTGGGTTTCCGAGGCAGTATCACTACGGAAGTAGGATTGCCCAAACTTCCTTCCGAGGAGTGGCTGGTGGGTTTGAACCGCCAGCCTTCTGGTTAGCAGTTTAATCAGGTATAAATCAGGTATGAACCAGTAATATGAAAACTCTGATAAAAATTCTCTTTCATAAGAACAATGAATTTAGCAGATAATTTCAACAATTTCCATCTCCAAACTCTGTCTTTAAAAAGAGAGAGAGAGAGCAGCTGCAGAGGGCATGCAAGCTTCTACGAGTTTATAAGACAAGTAAGGGACACACGTGGTTATATTCGTACCTGCAACTGATTGCCAGTCATTTGCATCGCACTGAATAAAGAATTGCCGTTTTCAATTCATACTGGGAAGAGCGCATGGGGAAATTCTATCGGTAAAAAGGAAAATGTCACATTCACAGAAAGTACTAAAAGTACGAGTGAGGAAAAAAGTGATTGGGAAGAAAAGAGGAAAAGAAGACTGTGGGTGTCGGGGCAAGGCTGTAAGAGCGGTGAGACTGAATTAAGTTTTTAATTTTAACAGGAGTAGGTATTAAATTCTCCACCAGAAAAATAAATCAAAGGAACTTTTATAGGGTGACTAATACATTAATAAACTACAGGAAGAGCTGAGCTCTCAGGTGAAGCCAGTTCAAGGACAAAAGGGCAAGCTCCCACTTTCCACACACTGTCAAGGGATCTGTAATGAATTCACGGAGCAGAGACACAGAATCCAGAATTCTTAGAGATGCTCATTCGCATCCAGAAAGTCTCTTGTGTGAACCTCTGAAAGGCCTTATTATTGACTAATGAGCTTGTCTGAATCACCTATTTGCTTTATTATTTGCAAGCAAACATACAATTATGCCTGAGCTAATTTGAGATTCCAACTTTTCATTTTTAATGCAGCTTAGTTAACACAGAAAACCTTTCACGGTGTTCGTGACAAAAAGGTTACTCTTTCTTCCTTTGTGCCAGTGATTTTTTCAAAGTGAGCTTCACTGGCTGTCATTTTCTCTCGAAACTTTTTTTCCTCCTTCCATTAGTGGAACAGTCTAATTACCACATAATCAAAAAGAGAGGTGCACACGGGTGCCTAGCTTCACCACATCGACACAATGGTGCAGAATGCGTCTTAACAGTCCAGTGAACTGTCAGCAGCAAAAGTAATTGGAAATTGGGGGCTATTTCTTCCTGTATTGGTAGTGGGAGTTCTTGTGCTTTGTTAATAGGCAAATCACTCTCAGGAAGGTTGGGAGTCTATAGTTAGTTTGTAAAAGCCCTTTATAATGTTAATAAATAAATAAATAAATAAAAATTAAGACACTGCCTTACTCCCTCCTATTTTTTTTTTTTTTTTTCAATTACACATTAAATGACTTGGCATTTGAGGTAATGTTATCTAGTGTTAATTCACCTGTTAGGAAATTGCCTCTCTAGAACCTGGGGTTAATAGAGTGCAAAAGACCGTTCTTATCAAGGGGTGGGAGAAAGGCGATTAATTTACACTATAAATTAAAACATAGAAAATGGAAAGAAAACAGACTCTGAGTTCTGGCCTCACTCCTGAAAAGCTATTATGTTTTGTTGTTTTTCTCTGCTTTTAATTTGTTATTTTTATCCACTTTAGCAGGCCTCTAATCATTCCAGGCAGAACACACAGCATGGATGAAACTATACATGAAAGAATATGCTTCAGGAAGCAAAATTAATTGACATTGCAGGGAACATATTCACGGAGTCCATGGAGTTACAGCTGTATGGCTTCTATTCACATCACAGTAGAATCATTTGTCTGGTTAATATTTGCAAAAGCACATTTGAAAAGGAAAACCATGACGTGCTAAGTAGCCTTGTGGACAAGCATGAGTCCTCTCTGTTATATTTCACCTTTAATAAAAAATAGTGATGCTAACAATGATAAAATCCATTTGTAACTCATTCAGAATCCATTCCAAAGCAATAAAGATCAGAAGATGGTTTCCAACAAATGAGTCTGAAAAGAATTGTTTATGGACCTCTATGCTGCTCTTTGTGAAGATCAGTTCTTATAAATAAATTCTCTGATGAATTAATAGTAAAAAATTAAATAATAATAAATAGATAAATAAGTTATCTATTTTCATATCAAAAAATAGGCCATTGTTCTGTACTTCACCTACTTCTAAATGTAACAGCAGCTCCTTTCACAGGTAAAATTATAAAGAAACTGCTGATCTCAACTTCCACTTCCCCCTGACTTCTAAGTCCCAGAATCCCCATGATCTATGGTGCCTTCACAGGAAATACATTCAGATGTCTCAGATTAACCCAAACCCATTGCCCTTGAGTTGATACCAACTCATAGCTACCCTACAGGACAGAGTAGAACTGACCCATAGAGTTTCCAAGCTATAAATCTTTATGGAATCAGACTGCCACATCTTTCTCCCATGGAGTGACTTGTGGGTTTGAACTGCTGACCTTTTGGTTAGCAGCCTAGTGCTTTACCCACTGTGCCACAAGAGTTCTCCTTGCCTAAGATTAGGCCCAACTATTTCCTTTCACCCTCCCTGCCAGTATTTACTTTTCCCTGTTCCTGTCTCTCAACATTCTGCCACAAGTAATCAAACACAAAAATGTGACTTACTAGCAACTGTTTAATATACAAATCATTTAAATAAAATATGTTTGATCAACTGGCTTATAGATGTAACATTTAACAAACATATGAATGAACAATGATGAATTTCAAGCATTGTGGAAATCTCATGGGGAAATAATGCTTACAGGTCAGTGCTTCAACAATACTTCTGAAGAATATTTATGTGAGATCAAAACCATGTGCTTTTTCCACATGCATAAGGAAGGTTGCCACTGGGATCTTTTGAAATGCCTTCTGGTTGTAAAACTGATTAAAATCTGGTAAGAGGAAAGAAAGAAATGAAAATGAATTTGAGATTTAAATAATAATAATAATAATAATACAGTGATTGGTGTTCATTAACAAATGAAGTGAAAATAATCATGCTGAGTTTTAACTATACTGGGGATAGTTTCTGGAGACAGGAGGTAGAAGAATCAACAAAAGGATCAGTGAGAAATATGTTTCCCTATAAAACAAAAAGAGACCACTATTAAGAGATGATGTATTTCTGGTTAATTGGTCTAATATTGTCCTCAGTGCTTCTGTTCTACCTCCTAGTTTGATGTGTCATGCCTGGGATATTAAAAATTAGCAAACAGTCACCCAAGTTACAACAGTGGATTTCCATTCATCTGGAGTAGCAGAAAAAGTAGAGTCAAGAATTGGTGGGGCCCAAAGCACAATAAAATTAAAAAAAAAAAAAAGCAGATGCTCAAATTCTTAGAATGTAAGCTATAGGGAAAAAAAATGGTGGAGGAAATAGAATGTGTATCTGGTTATCATCATGAACTGCCTCCTTTGCCATGAGACCAGAAGAACTGGATGGTGCCTGGCTAGCACTACTGAATGTTTTGATCAAGGAATCTATAGAAGAACTCTGACAAGAGGGGGGAAAATGTGGAACAGAATTTCAAATTGTCAATGGAATCCAGAATCTCTGGATCTAATAACCCCTGAAACTACTGCCATGAGATAATCTTTAAACTTTAAACCTTAAATTGACACTATCCTCTGAAGTATTCTTTGAACAAAACAAACGAAAATCAACCCACTGACATATAGTCACTTCCAACTCATAACAACCATACAAGACACAGTCAGCCCCACAGCATTTCCCAAATTGTTAATCTTTATGGAAGCAGACTTCCACATCTGTCTCTCACAGAGAGGCTGGTAGGGTTGAACTGCCAACCTTTTGGTTAGCAGTCAAGTACTTAACCATTGCTCTACCAGGATTTCTGAACTGAAAATAGTTTAGCTGAACTAGTAAAGTATGTCTGCCTTGAGCATTGTGCTCTTTGAAAGAATTTTCTATGCGAGATCAAATTTACAACAGCAACTTGACAGTCTATATGAGAAGCTTAGGGAGTTTACTTTAATGGTGGTAGGACAATCTGGAAAAGAATAGTAAGAATGGTTGTACAGTTGAATGTAATCAATGTAACTGAATTGTCCACGTAGAAATTGTTAAAATAGTGTATCTTTTGCTGTGTATATTTTCACCAACTAATAATAATAATTTGAAAAAAAAAAACAAGAAAAAAAGTAAAAGTTCAACTTTTTTTTTTTTTTTTTTAGTAAAATAAGTTGAAATATATGACAGAGCAAGTCCCAGGTATAAAAAAATAAAAGAGAAAGTCACTTTAAGAAACCTCATTATTTAGAGTAAATTATATTTTTGTTGTTGTTAAGTGATATAGAGTCTGTTCCCTACTCATGGCTACCCCATGCACAAAAGGAGCAGACTGTTGTGATCTGTGATCTATGGGGTTTTCATTGGCTCATTTTTAGAAGTAAATCATCAGGCCACTTCCTAGCCTGTCTTAGTTTAGAAGCTCCAGTGAAACGTGTTCAGTATCATAGCAACAAGCAAGGCTCTACTGACAGATGGCTGCACATGAGATGCATAGGTCAGGGATTGCAACCATGGAAGGTGTGCCTTCTAAAACTAAACCACGAAGGACTTTATTGAAGGCGTCAGCAGGTGTCATCACAGTATGGCTCGCCACCACCTCCTGTGATTGTAATAATTAAAGCCAGAGAAGTATCAGAGAATCCAGAAGACCAAAATCAATAACCCCCCTTCTAAAAAATAAAACTCAACAAATATTTGCAGAGCAAGTTCTATGAGTATAGCATGAAATTAGGCACCTTGATGCAAAGAATATGATCTGTGACATTTGCTTTTAACAAATTTTAAAACTATGTATAGCAATAAGACAAATGCTCAAAAAGTTCAATATCCATGCCTGAGATAAACACTAAAACAAGACAACAGGATCATAGAAGATGTAAAGATAGAAAATTGTCTATGAATCTGATCCAAAATAATGGCCTAGAAAATTAGACTGATACTAGTTCTGAATCCAGTAAAGCCACCCATGGAGGCTGACAGGAGATGAATGATTTGAAGAATGGGCAGGGTTTGGATAAAGAGATAGCTGTCTGTAAGTGTAGTCTGTAAGTATAAAGTGATGACAGTAGCCCATCTCACATTCAAGAGGCAGGGTGGTATATGTAGAAGCATACACAGGCTTTGGAATCAACTAACCCTTGCAAATGTTTCCAACTTCACCATTTACAAGTTTTATATTCTTGGGGATATTGTTTAAGCTCTTAAAGAATTTAAAGTTCCTTCTTTGTAAATCTAGATAAGTAACAGCACCTGCACTATAGGGGTGTGGAGAAGATAAAATGAGATGATGCACATAAAGCACCTACCTCAATGCCTGTTGTTGTTGTTGTTGTTATGTGCTGTGGAGTTGGACCCGACCCATCGTGACCCCTCCTTGGGTTTCCGAGGCAGTATCACTACGGAAGTAGATTGCCCCATCTTCCCTCCAAGGAGTGGCTGGTGGGTTTGAACCACCAGCCTTCAAGTTAGCAGTCAAGTGCCTTAGGCACTACACTACCAGAATGCCTGGCACATTCTCATAAGTATGAGATAATGTAGTATTGTCCTCAGAGTCAAGAACAGTACCTGCCAAACAACTGGAACTAAATATATTTTGTTGAATAGAATGAATAAATGAAGACAGATTAGTTCAGGTTGACATTAGTGTCTAAAACTTCAGGATAAGTTATGACTGAGTAGCAATTAGTTTGTGCATAAAATAACATGCAAGTACCAAAAGACATAGTAGGACCTTATATCCATATTGCTAAGTGAAAGAAGCCAGTTCAGAAAAGCGACATAATGTATGATTCCAAATATATGATACTCTGGAAAAGGCAAAACTATAGAGATGGAGAAATGATCAGTGGTTGCCAGGGGATAAAAGAAAAGGTGGAAAGATTGACAGGTGTGGCACTGGGCATTTTTAAACCCAGAAAACCCATTGCCGTTGAGTTGGATCCAACTCAGAGACCCCTCCTTGGGTTTCCGAAGCAGTATCACTACGGAAGGAGACTGCCCAACCTTCCTTCCAAGGAGTGGCTGATGAGTTTGAACCGCCAGCCTTCTAGTTAGTAGTTAAATGCCTTGGGCACTATGCCACATTTTTAGGGCAATAAAATTATTCTTTAAGGAGCTCTGGTGGTGTAGTGCCTAAGGCATCTGACTGCTAACCAGAAGGCTGGTGGTTCAAACCCACCAGCAACTCCATGGAAGGAGAACTGGGCAATCTACTGTAAACAGTTATCATTTTTGACACTATAACAGTGGTCACATGACATGAGACATTTGTCAAAACGTACAGGATTCAACAATACCAAGAGTGAACCCTAATGCACACTATGGACTTTAGTTAATAATAATACACTGATGCTGATTCATCAATTGTAACAAGTGCATCACAGAAATGCATGATGTCAATGCCACAATGAGTAGGAAAGAAGGACTATGTGGAATGCTCTGTACTTTTTGCACAATTTTTCTATAAACTTAAAATGTTCTGAAAGATAAAGTCTATTAAGAAAAATAAGAAGACGATGCAAGTATCAACATAGCTTGCAGAAGCATATAGCATGCTACATAGGTTTAGTTCCCTCCTATGATAAAACATAGGTTATGTGGACAAAGGAGAAATGTGGCATGCTTTCAGCAGACGCTGTCACATACATCATTCTAAATAACACTCTAGGACATGGAATTTTCCCCACTGCTGTTACCTGGGATTATTTAAATTGCAGTTAGTTAATCCACTCTTCACCTGAAAATTTCAAATGGTATCCCAAATGACTCATGCTGACATCTATTTCACTCAATATATTTGTTCAAAAATATGACTAATTTAAAGTTTTGATTTAGACTGTACTTAACAAACCTCAATGTATCACAAAGTGAGTATTCAAATCTTAGATGACAGAAAGTAATTCAAAATGGTCTGGACAAATTGAGAAACTGGTCTTTGAAACAGGACAAAAATTAACAAGGATAAGGTGGTATATTTAGAGGAAATAGAGAACTGGCAGGAAGAATAATTTGGAGAGGTGAAAAGGGGCTAGTAAAGAAAATGAATTTGTATTTAAAAGCAACCCCATCACTTTCTCGTTATATACTTTGTAAATATCACCTAATCTCTCTGAATGTCCATTTTCTCTTTAAAACAGAAATTATAACATGTTCTCAGCAAGCTTCTTGTAAAAAGTAGAATGATAAGTGTTCCATTCCTCACGCAGAGTAGCCACTTGATAAACAATAGTAGTAGAGGTGTCTGTGGTAGTCCCAGCAGCAGAACAGACTAGTCTCTTCAGTAGGAATAGTCCTGAGGGAGTCATATTTGACTACAGGCTAAATACATAGCAGAAATTTCATGCTGTACAAAAAAAATAATAAAGAATATTCTGGAATGTATTTTTTTAAGCATATCATGAAAGGGAAAAAAAACAAATAGACAAAAAAGATAAGGGAAAAATGTTCAACTTTCCTAGTGATTGAGGAAATGCAAATTAAATAATGAAACATCATTATGCACCCTTCAATGGGCAAAAATGTAAAGTGTGGCAATATTAAATACAGGTGAGGATGTAAGAAATAGGAGCTGTGATAAGTAGTTTAGAGAGCAAGTTGCAATATCTAGTAAAAACAAACAAACAAACAAACAAACAAAAACCTACAGATCCTCTACTGCTCTCCAGTGACATTTCTCCACTGAAGACGCTCTCATAACAGCATAAGGACACATGCACAGGCATACCTCATTTTATTGTGCTTCACTTTATTGCCCATGACAGATACTGCATCTTTTTCTTACAAATTTAAAGTTTGTCACAACTCTCTATGGTGTTCAGCAACTCTATCAGCACCATTTTTCCAACAGCAAGTGCTAAATTCATATCTCTATGTCAAATTTTGGTAATTCTCACATTTCTGATTTTTCAATAATACTGTTGCAAATTTATTAGACTATGTTGTTGTTGTTATGTGCTGTCGAGTCAGACCCGACCTATAGCAACCCATCCTTGGGTTTCCGAAGCAGTATCACTACAGAAGTAGATTGCCCAACCTTCCTTCCAAGGAGTGGCTGGTGGGTTTGAACCGCCAGCCTTCTGGTTAGCAGTCAAGTGCCTTAGGCACTATGCTATGGGACCTCCCTTATTAGACTATAGTAAAGGGTAAACATACCTTTTATTTGCACTGGGAAACAAACAAACAAAAAAAATCATGTCACTCTTTTTATTGTGATATTCCCTTTATTGCAGTGGTCTGGAACTGAACCCACATTATCTCTAAGGTATGGGGGAGGACAGGAAAGGAAGTGGAAGCCAGCAGCAGGCCAAAACAGCTATGGAGGCCAAGAAGCAAGCAGAGTGGTTTGCAACAACTGAGAGAGACGAACTTGTCTGTCAGTTTGTCATATTGTGGTGGCTTGTGTGTTGCTATGCGAATGGAGGCTATACCACCGGTGTTTCAAATGCCAAGAAGGTTACCCCTGGTGGACAGGTTTCAGCAGAGCTTCCAGACTATGACAGACTCAGAAGAAGGAAGAGGCCATCCATTTCTCAGAGAATTGGCCAGTGAAAACTTTATGAATATCAGTGAAACACTGTCTGACATATTACTGGAAAACTGTATAAATAACCGAAACATTGTCCAATACAGTGCTGGAAGATGAGCCCCTCAGGTGGGAAGGCACTCAAAATATAATTGGGAAAGAACTGCCTCCTCAGACTAGAGCCAACCTTAATGATGCAGTTAGAGTAAAGCTTTCAGGACCTCCATTTGTTAATGTGGCACAACTCAAAATGAGAAAAAACAGCTGCAAACATCCATTAATAATTGGATCATGGAATGTATGAAGTATGAATCTAGGAAAATTGGAAGTTGTCAAAAATGAAATGGAACACATTAAAGATTGATGTCCCAGCTTTACTGAGCTGAAATGGATTGGTTTTGGCCATTTTGAATCAGACAAATATATGATCTACTATGCTGGGAATGCCAAATTGAAGAGGAATGGTGTGGTATTCATCATCACAAAGAACGTTTCAAGATCTATCCTGAAGTACAATACTGTCAATGATAGGATAATATTCATATGCCTACAAGGAAGACCAGTTAATACTACTATTACTCAAATTAATGCACCAACCACCAAAGTCAAAGATGAGGAAATTGAAGATTTTTATCAAATTCTGCAGTCTGAAATGACCAACCATGAAATCAAAATGTGTTGATTATCACAACATTGGAATGCAAAAGTTGGAAACAAAGAAGAATCACTGGTAGTTGGAAAATATGGCCTTGGTGATAGAAACAATACTGGAGACTGCATGATAGGATTTTGCAGTACCAATGACTCATTCATTGCAAATTCCTTCTTTCAACAACACAAACTGCAACTATACACATGGACTTTGCCAGATGGAGCACACAAGAATCAGACTGACTACATCTGTGGCAAGAGGTGATGGAGAAGCTCAATATTTTCAGCCAAAACAAGGCCAGGAGCTAACTGTGGAACAGACCATCAACTGCTCATATGCAAGTTCAGGTTGAAGTTAAAGATAATTAAGACAAGTCCATGAGAGCTAAAATATATCCCTACTGAATTTAGAGACCATCTAAAGAATAGATTTGATCCATTGAACACCGATGACCGAAAACTGGAGGAATTACAGGATGACATCAAGAACATCATCCATGAAGAAAGCAAAAGGTCATTAAAAAGATGGGAAAGGAAGAAAAGACCAAAATGGATGTCACAAGAGACTCTGAAACTTTCCCTTGAACAGAGAGTAGCTAAAGCAAATGGAAGAAATGACCAGATAAAAGAGCTGAATAGAAGATTTCAAAGAGCTGTTCAAGCAGACAGTCAATTACTATCATGAAATGTGCAAAGACCTGAAGTTAGAAAACCAAATGGGAATAACACACTAGGCATTTCTCAAGCTGAAAGAACTGAGGAAAAATTTTAAGCCTCCAGTTGCAATATTGAAAGATTCTATGGGAAGAATATTGAGTGATATAGGAAAACTTCAAAAGAAGATGGAAGGAATACACAGAGTCACTGTACCAAAAAGAATTGGTTGATGTTCATCCACTTCAGGAGGTGGCATATGATCTAGAACCAATGGTATTGAAAGAAAAAGTCAAAACTGCACTGAAGGAATTGGCGAAAAACAAGGGCCCAGGAATTGACAGAAAACTCAATGAAATGTTTCAACAAATAGATGCCACGCTGGAGGCACTTACTTGTCTATGCCAAGAGATTTGGAAAATAGCTACCTGGCCAACTGACTGGAAGAGATCCATATTTGTACCCACTCCAAAGAAAGATGATCCCACAGATTGAGAAAATTATTGAACAATATCATTAATATTGCACACAAGTAAAATCTTACTGAAGAGAATTCAAAAATGGTTGCAGCAGTATATTGACAGGAAACTTCCAGTAATATAAACTAGATTTAGAAGAGGACATGGGACAAGGGATGTCACTGCTGATGTCAGATGGATCTTGGCTCAAAGCAAAGAATACCAGAAAGATGTTCACTTGTGTTTTTTGATTATGCCAAAGCATTTGATTGTGTGGATCATAGCAAACTGTGGATAACATGGAGAATATGGGAATTCCAGAACACTTAATTGTACTCATGAGGAACCTGTACATAGGCCAGGAAGCTGTCATTTGAATAGAACAAGGGGACACTGCATCATTTAAAATCAGGAAAGGAGTGAGTCAGGGTTGTATCCTTTCACCATACTTATTCAATCTATATGCTGAGCAAATAAAACAAGAAGCTGGATTATATGAAGAAGAAGGTGGCATAAGGACTGGAGGAAGAGCTCATTAACAACCTACAATACACAGACGACTCAGCTTTGCTTGCTGAAAGTGAGGATGACTTGAAGCACTTCTGATGAAGATCAAAGACTACAATTTGCAGTATGGTTTATACCTCAATATAAGAAAACAAAAATCCTCACAACTGGATCAATAAGCAGCATCATGATAAACGGAAAAAAGACTGAGGTTGCCAAGGACTTCATATTACTTGGCTCCACATTCAACACCAATGGAAGTAGCAGTCAAGACATCAAAAGATGTATTGCATTAAGCAAATCTGCTGCAAAAGACCTATTTCAAGTGCTGAAAAGAAGAGATATCTCCTTGAAGATTAAGGTGCACCTAATTCAAGCCATGGTATTTTCAATTGCCTCATGCGTGTGAGAGCTGGACAATGAATAAGGAAGACCTATGAGTTGGGGCCGACTCGACGGCAAACAACAACAACAACAAAAAAGAAGAACTGATGCTTCTGAGTTGTGGTGTTGGAGAAGAATACTCAACGTACCACAGACTGCTAAAAGAACTAAGAAATCTGTTCTGGAAGAAGTGTAGCTGAATGCTTCTTGGAAGCAAGAATGGCCAGACTTCATCTCACATACTTTGGTCATGTTGTTGGAAGAGATCATCCCTTGGAGAAAGATATCATGCTTGGTAAAGTGGAAGGTCAACACAAAAGGGTCAGCAAAAAAGGGAAGACCCTCAACAAGATGGATTGACACAGTGGTTGCAACAATGAACTCAGGTATAGCAAGGATCATGGGGCACAGGACTGGGCAGTGTTTCGTTCTGTTGTACATAATGTCACTACAAGTCAGATATGACTTGACACCACCTAACAACAACAACACTCCTGTACCAGCATTGTTTATAATACCAAATCAAATATTAAAAAAGAGAGAACTGAAATGCCTCTCAACAAGAAAATAGATAGGTAGCTAGATAAAGATAAAAGTGGTATATTGATTACATGGACTATGATGGGCATTTAAAATGAATGACCCACAGCTGCATGTATCAACATAAATCAATTTTAAAAATGATGGCAAAATGAGAAAAGCGTGTTGCTGAATGATTTTAAAAATATATTACCTGTATGGGTGCTGGAAAAGTGCAAAAAAAACATTAAATGATACACAAAAGATTCAGGATGGTGGTTTTTCTATTCCTGAGAAGAGAATCAGGCAAGAGTCTATGGTATTTAATTACTACGATATTTAATTTCTTTAAAATAAATGTGAAACAAATATGGCAAATAGATAAGATGTGGTAAACTTGGTATAATATATGTAGCAAAGTCCATATTATCACATCATGAAGATAAATCTCTGGGCTTAAAGGCATCATCTGTAAAATGAAATGCCTGGACCAACTAATTGCCGAGTTCCCTTCTAGCTGGGAGATTCCTTAACTCTGTGATAAGAAGGACTTATAATGAAGGGGTAGGTCAGTGAAGTATTCTGTCTGGCATGAAAAAGAGGGAATCATTTTAAATTTAAGGAAGAATTACTACAATGCAATATCAAGACAGAGTAGTACTGGCAAAAGGCTAGACATATAGATCAATGGAATAGAATTGAGAATCCAGAAATAAATCCTTACATATGGTCAGTTTATTTTTAACAAGGGTATCAAGGCAATTCAACTGGAAGAAAAAGGAATACTCTTTTCAACAAATGGTGCTGGCGCAACTGACAGCCACGTGCAAAAAAAATCGAAGTTGGGCCCATACTTATACTATACACACACAAAAAAATAACTAAAAATGCATCATAGACCTAATGTCAGAGCTAGAACTATAAACTCCTGGGAGAAAATGTAGGAATATATCTTTGTCATTTTACTCAGCAGTTTCATAGATATGACACTAAAAGCACAAGACAAACAAAAAAATAGATAAATTGGATTTTACCAAAATTCAATCTTTTTGTGCTTCAAAGGACATCAACAAGAAAGTGAAAAGGCAACTCATAGAATAAGAGAAAATATTCGCAAATCATGTATCTGATAAGGGATTTCCATCTAGTGCATATACATAAAGAACTCTTACAACTCAATGATAAAAAGACAAATAACCCCATAAAAAATGGGCAAAGCATCCACGTTGACCTTTTCTCCAAGGAAGATACTAAAAATTTTCCAATAATCACATGAAAAGAAGTTTAACATTCTTCAGTTGGTAAATACAAAGTAAAAACATACCACTTCACACTTCCTAGTATAGCTATAATAAAAAAATTAAAAAAAAAAAAACTGACAATAACAAGTTTTGGTGAGGATGTAAAGATATTCAACTCCCATACACTGTTTTGGGGAATATAAAATGGTACAGTCACTTTGGAAAACAGTCTGGCAGTTCTCCAAATAATTAAACATAGAATTAACATACAATCCAGCAATTCCACTTGTAGGTATCACTCCAAAAGAAGTGAAAATATCGGTCCATACAAAAACTTGTACATGAATGTTTATAGCAGTATTACTCATAAGAGCCAAAGAGTAAAAGCAACTCAAATGTCGATCAATGGACGACTAAGTAAACAAAATGTTTTATATCCATATAATGGATACCCCTATAATATATCCATAAAATGGAATATTGTTGTTGGTGGTGTTAGGTTCCATCAAGTCCATTCTGACTTATAGTGACCCTATGTACAACAGAACAAAACACTGCCCAGTCCTGCACTACCTGCACAATCTTTGCTATGTTTGAGCCCATCATTGCAGCCACTATGTCAATCCATCTCATTGAGGCTCTTTCCCTTTTTCACTGACTGCCTATTTTACCAAGAAGACTATCCTTCCCCAAGGACTGGTCCTTTCTGATAACAGGACCAAGGTCCATGAGACAAAGTCTGGCCATTCTCACTTCTAAGTGCCATTCTGGCTGTACTCCCTCCAAGCAAATCTGTTCATTCTTCTGGAAGTCCATGGTATTTTCAATATTCTTTGCCAAGATCTCAATTGAAATGTATCAGTTCTTCAGTCTTCCTTATTCATTGGCTGGCTTTCACATACATATGAGGTGACTGAAATACCAGAGCTTGGGTCAGGTGCACCCAAGTCTACAAGGTGACATCTTTGTTCTTTAACACTTTAAAGAGGACTTTTGCAGCAGATTTTCCCAGCACAACATGTCATTTGATTTCTTTCTTTCTTTTTTTATTTTAAAATTGTTATTGTGATTTGGGCAAAAGTTTACAGAGCAAATTCACCTTCCATATACAGCAGCTCACACACATCTTGTCTGACACTGACTACAACTCCCCACAATGCAACAGCTCTCCTCTCACTTCTCCCATCCCCATAGCCATGTCCCCTCTGTGTTCTTCCCCTCCATGCAGTCCTGCCCCCTGAGCTGTCTCCCTGTGCAAACACCAACCCCCTTCTCACCCACGACCTAATCCTCCAAGTAGTGTAAATGTTCGCCTCTTATGCCTGCTCATTGCTTGTCTGGAAGCCACAGGAGTGAGTTCAAATCTAGACCCAAAGGGTGGCCAGGGGCCACAGTCTCAGGGGTTTCACCAGGCTCCATCAGACCACCAAACCTGGTCTTTCTTTATGGTCCTGAGTTTTGTTCCACACTGCTCTACCACTCTATCCAGGATCCCTGCACCAACCCCCTCCGAGTGGTCAACAGTGGTAGCAGAGCATTATCAAGCTCCTCTGGTCTCATGGTCATACAGGCTAAGGATTGCACTGTCTACCAGTCCCTTGGACTAATTGTTTCCATACATCTTTGGCTTTCCTCATTCTTTTTTGCTCTGGATGAGGAGAGACCCATCATTGCATCTACACGGCCGCTTGAAAATTTTGAAGATCCCAGTCACTACTCACCAAAATAGGATGTAGAACAATGTTTTTATGTAGTATGCCATGCCAATTGAGCTTGATGTCCCCTGTGATCATGGTACAAAGTCCATAGGTCTAACTACTCACTCTCTCCGGGTAGCTAGCTATGGCCAAGAAGTCACCACAACCTTGCCCCCTGTCAGCTCCATCATACTCCTGGACATTGCTATTGTTGTTGTTGTTGTTACGTGCCATGTAGTTGGACCCGACCCATAGCAACCCCTCCTTGGGTTTCCAAGGCAGTATAACTACGGAAGTTGATTGCCCAACCTTCCTTCTGAGGAGTGGCTGGTGGGTTTGAACCGCCAGCCTTCTGGTTACCAGTCAAGTGCCTTCAGCACTATGCTACCAGAGCTCCCGGACATTCCTATAGCACTTACAAAAATGCACGTAGAAACATTGTCTTTCAACCCTATACATGTTCATGGGCACACTATTCCCTGTCTAGACATACCTGATCATTCAGCCTGTCATCTGACTTCTTGACTGCTTCTTCCATGAGTGGTGACTGTGGATCCAGGTAAAATGAAATCTTGACAACTTCAATTTTTTTCGCCATTTATCATGATGTTGCTTATTGGTCCAATTGTAAGGATCTTGTGCTCTTTATGTTGAAGTTGTTGATCATCATTGGTAAGTGCTTCAAGTCTTCGTCATGTTCAGCAAGCATGGATGTGCCATCTGTATATCACAAGTCATTAATGAGTCTTCCGCCAATTCTGATGCCATTTTTTTCTTCATATTTTCTGGCTTCTCCGATTATTTGCTCAACATACAGACTAAATAAGTATGGTAAAAGATAGAACCCTGATGCACATCTTTCCTAATTTTAAACCATCTCCCTGTTCTGTTTGAATGATTGCCTCTTCATCTATGTACCTCATCAGAACAATTAAGTGTTCTGGATTTCCCATTCTTTGCCATGTGATTCGTGATCTGTTATGATCCACACTGTTGGATGCCTTTGCATAGTCAATGAAACACAGGTAAACATTTTTATGGTACTCTTTGCTTCCAGGCAAGATTCATTTGACATAGGCAATGATATCTCTCATTTTAAGTCCTCTTCTCACTCCAGTTTGAATTTCTGGCAGTTCCCTGTCTATGTTCTGCTGCAACCATACTTGAATTATCTTCAGCAAAATTTTACTTGCATGTGGTATTATTGATGTTGTTGTTAGGTGCCATCGAGTCATCTCTGACTCATGGTGACCCTATGCACAGCAGAATGAAACATTGCCCAGTCCTGCACCAGCTCCATGATCCTTGCTATACTTGAGCCCATTGCCTCAGCCACTATGTAAATCCATCTTGTTGAGGGCCTTCCCTTCTTTCATCGACCCTCCACCTTAGCAAGCATGACATGCTTCTCCAGAGAATGGTCCCTTCTGACAGCATGACCAAAGTAGGTGACATGAAGCCTGGCCATTCTCACTTCCAAGGAACATTCGGCTGCACTTCCTCCAGGACATATTTGTTAGTTCTTTTAGTAGTCCATGGTACTTTCTGCACTCTTCACCAGCATCACAACTCAAAAGCATCAACTCTTCTTCAGTCTTCTTTATTCATTGTCCAGCTCTCATATGCATATGAGGTGACTGAAAATATGGCTTGTGTCAGGTGCACCTTAGTCCTCAAGGAGACATCTTTGTTCCTCAGCACTTGAAAGAGGTCCTTTGCAGCCGACTTGCCCAGTATTATATGTTGTCTGATGTCCTAACTACTGCTTCCAGTGGCGTAGATTGTAGAAACAAGCAATGTGAAGTGTTTGACAACTTCAGTCTTCTCTCCATTTATTATGATGCTGCTTATAGGTTCATTTGAGAGGATTTTTGTTTTCTTTATATTGAGATGTAATCCATATTGCAGACTGTAGTCTTTGATCTTCATCTGTAAGTGCTTCAAGTCACCTTCACCTTGCTGAAGCAATCAAAGTTGTGTCATCAGTGCATCACAGGTTGTTAATGATTCTTCTTCCAGTCTTCATGCCACATTCTTCTTCATATAGTTCAGTTTCTTGGATTATTTGCTCAGTGTATAGATTGAATAAGTATGGTGAAAGGATACAACTTGACACACTTCCTTCTTGATTTTAAACCACGCAGTGTCCCCTTGTTCTGTTTGAACAACAGCCTCCTGGTCTATGTACAGGCTCCTCATGAGTACAATTAAGTGTTCTGGAATTCCCATTCTTCTCAATGTTATCCACAATTTGTTATAATTCACACAAGCAAATGCTTTTGCATAGTCACTAAAACACAAGTAAACATCTTTCTGGTCTTCTTTGCTTTGAACCAAGACCCACCTGACATCAGCAATGACACTCTTTGTTCCATGTCCTCTTCTGAATCCAGCCTGCACCTCTGGAAGTTCTCTGTAAATATACTGCTGTAATCATTTTTGAATTATCTTCAGTAAGATTTTACTTGTGGGAAGTATTAATGATATTACTCGATAATTTCCACATTCTGTGGGATCACCTTTCTTTGGAGTGGGTACAAATATGGATCTCTTCCAGTCAGTTGGCCAGGTAGCAGTCTTTTAAATCTCTTGGCATAACCAAGTGAGTGCCTGCAGTGGGGCATCCATTTGTTCAAACATCTCAATGGGTATTCTGACAATTCCTGTTGTTCGCCAATTCCTTCAGTGCAGCTTTGACTTCTTCCTTCAATACCACTGGTTCCTGAACATATGCCACCTCCTGAAATGGATAAAGATCAACCAGTTCTTTTTGGTACAGTGACTCTGGGTATTCCTTCCATCTTCTTTTGATGCTTCCTCCATCATTCAATATTTTACCCATAGAATCTTTCAATATTGCAACCTGAGGCTCAGTTTTTTTTTTTTTTTTTTCCCCTCAGGTTGACAAATGCTGAGTGTGTTCTTCCCTTTTGGTTTTCTAACTCCAAGTCTTTGCACATTTCATGATAGTAATTGGCTCTGTCTGCTCAAGCTGCTCTTTAAAATCTTCTGTTCAGCTCTTCTATCTTGTCATTTCTTCCATTTGCTTTAGCTACTCTCTCTTCAAGGGCAAGTTTCAGAGTCTCTTCTGACATCTATTTTGGTATTTTCTTCTTTTTTCATCCTTTTAATGACCTTTTGCTTTCTTCATGGATGATGTTCTTGATGTAATCCCACAATTCTTCTGATTTTCAGTTACTGGTGTTCAATGCATCAAATCTATTCTTTAGATGGTCTCTAAATTCCAGAGGAATATATTCAAGGTCATATTTTGGCTTTCATGGACTTGTTTTAATTGTCTTCAACTTCAAGTTGCACTTGCAATATAAGCAGTTGAAGGTCTATTCCACAATCAGCTCCTGGCCTTGTTTTGGCTGAAGATGTTGAGCTTTTCCATAGCCTCTTGCCACAGATATAGTCAGTCTGATTCCTATGTAGTCCATCTGGTGAAGTCCATGTATATAGCCATTGTTTGTGTTGTTGAAAAATGGTATTTGCAATGAATAAGTTGTTGGTCTTGAAAAATTCTATCATGCGATCTCTAGCATTATTTCTGTCACCAAGGCCAAATTTTCCAACTACCAGTGATTCTTCTTTGTTTCCAACTTTTGCATTCCAGTCAACAGTGATAATTAACACATCTTGATTGCACGTTCAGTCAATTTCACACTTCAGAAGTTGATAAAAACCTTCAATTTCCTCATCTTTGGCTTTGGTGGTTGGTGCATAAATTTGAACAATAGTCATATTAACTGATCTTCCTTGTAGGCATATGGATATTATCCTATCACTGACAGCATTGTACTTCGGGACAGATCTTGGAACATCCTTTGTGATGATGAATGTCATGCCATTCCTCTTCAAATTTTTATTCCTGGCATAATAGATCGTATGTTTGTCTGATTCAAAATGGCCAAAACTGGTCCATTTCAGCTCACTAATGCCTAGGGTATCATTCTTTATGCATTCCATTTCATTTTTGACAACTTCCAATTTTCCTGGATTCATACTTTGTACATTCCATGTTGTGATTATTAATGGATGTTTGCAGCTGTTTCTCTTCAGTTTGAGTCATGCCACATCAGCAAATGGAGGTCTTAAAAGCTTTACTTTATCCATATCAGTAAGGTTGGTTCTACTCTATCAATATTACTGTTTGATGATTTCCTCATTCTATTGGATCACCTTTCTTTGGAACAGGCACAAATATAGATCTAGTCAGTTAACCAGATAGCTGTCTTCCAAATTTCTTGGCATAAAAGACTGAGTGCCTCCAGTGACATCACTCCTTTTCAATTTGTCATTTCCAGCATAGTAGGCCACACAATTGTCCAATTCAAAATGGCTAACATCTGTCCATTTCATCTCACTAATGTCTACAATATTGGTCTTTATGTGCTCAGTTTCATTTTTGGCAACTTCTAATTTTTCTAGATTCATACTTTGTACATTCCATATTCTAATCATTAATGAATCTTTGCAGCTATTTCTTCTTATTTTGAGTTGTCCCATATCAGCAAATGAAGGTCCTGAAAGCTTTACTCCATCCACATCATTAAGCTAGACTCTACTTTGAGGAGGCAGCTTTCCCTCAGTTGTGTTTTGAGTACCTTCCAACCCAAGGGGCTCATCTTCTAGCACTATATTAGAAAATGTTTCCCTGCTATCCATAAGGTTTTCAGTGGCCATTATTTTTTTCCAGAAGTGTACTGCCACATCCTTTTTCCTGGTCTGTCTTAATCTGGAAGCTCCACTTAAATCTGTCCACCATAGGTGACCTTGCTGGTATTTGAAATACTGGTAGAATAGCTTACAGCATCACAGCAACATGAAAGCTACCACAGTATGACAAATTGACAGACAAGTGGTTGAATAGAATATTCAGCCATAAAATGGAATAAAATACTGAAACATGCTACAACTTGGATTAGCCTTGAAAATATTATGCTAAGAAGTCAAACACAAGAGGACACACATTGTATAACTCCCTTTATGTGAAATGTCCAGATTAGGCAAAATCAGAGACAGAATGTAGATTACTGATTGCCAGGGGATAGAGGAAGGAGAAAATAGGAACTGGTTGCTAATGGGTATGGAGTTTTTTTTCACGGGATCAAAATTTTCTAAAACTAGATAGTAATAATGGAAGCATTGGATTATACTGAAAACTACTCCATTGTGCACTTTAAAATTTTATGACATGTGATTTATACATTAATAAAGATGTTACAAAATTGAGAAATAAAATTTGGAGTTGGATTTTGCAAAGAATATCTTGATCATCTGAATTATTATAATTACTAGAAGATCCTTGGAAAGGGCCAGGAAAATATGTAAGACTGTTGTCATAGAGCAGTTCATAAGAGAACATGTGATTTTATTTTTTTTTCTCATCTGAAGGCATTAATTTGGATCATACACTTTATGAGATTTCTTCCAGTTCTATTCAGTAATGACCGTAAGACTTCTGTCATCAGACACTGATTTTTATTCCGATAATCATGTCTTAGTGATCTAGTGCTGCTATAACAGAAACAATACAAGTCGACGGCTTTAATAAACAAAAATTTATTTTCTCACAGCTTAGGAGTCTCCAAGTCCAAATTCATAGTGCTGGCTCTAGGGAAAGGCTTTCTCTCTCAGCTCTGGAGGAAAGTCCATGTGTCTTCAGCTTCTACTTCCTGGCTCCTTGGAGATCTCCATATGTCTTACCCCATTTCTGCTTACTGGCTTGCTTGTTTAAACTCTTTATATCTCAAAAGAGATTGGCTCAAGATACACCCTATAGCCCTCCATGAGATAGATGGATTGATACAGTGGCTGCTACAATGGGCTCATGTATAGCAAAGATTGTGAGGCTAGTGCAGGACCAGGCAGTGTTTTGTTCCGTTGTACACAGGGTGGCTTTGAGTGGGAGCTGACTAAATGGCACCCAACAACAATAACAATCCTGCTTTACTATCATAACAAAGACAACCCATTCCCTCCATTCCAATGAGATTATAATCAAGGAATTTTGGGGGCACACAATTCAATCCATAACAGTTTTCTTCTTGAGTTTGATTTCTAAATACACGATGTATTCTCTTTCTCATAAGATTTGAAGAAAACCCTTTGTGGAAATAAAAATTCTGTGATGCTAACTTCAGCTATAATTATTAAGGAAGGAATTGCTCTATAAATGTAAATATTACAAATAATTGAAATTTTTCTGCAGCCAATCTCCACAGCATGCTTTTCTGATCACAATTGATTAAAATATCTTAAAAATGCCTTATTTTTCTGACTTCTTAAGCAGAGAATAGTGAACATATCCACCTTTTCTTCATGAAATGGGGTCAGCATTATGAATATCCATTCTCTGTAATTCACTATTATGTACCGTCTGTCTCTACATCTGTTTTTGGGTGTCCTCTTTCTTTGAGGCTATCAACAGTCACTTCTGTTGTCATTGCAAAAATGACTTCTATGAACATTTCAGAGATTTATAAAGGGCTCATTGCACTTCCCCTTAGCACTCCCACATGTTCCAACCAAACTCTTTCATATCAGTCACTTAAACACAAAAAAGGGATCTTTTTATAGGAAGAACATGAAAATAAAGGACAATAATTATCCTGCACCCCCATAACTTGATCTCATCTCAGCCTGACTGGTAGATGGAAGGCTCTCAAGACCAGCGTTCATCCCCTTAGGATGGATGGCTTATGGTGGACTTTGTGTTAAAGAATGAGTAAGTACTGATGATGGTTGTACAACACAACAAATGTAACTAATGTCAGAAAATTCACATGTGAAAAATGTTGAAATGGCAAATGTTTTGTTACATATATAACAATTATAAATGCAAAAACAACAACAACAACAACGAATGAATGAGTCCTCATCTTCTCAGTCTCAGGAAAAGCCAGGAAAGTTGAGATGAGTACCTGGAATTTATCCTCAACAAATACTAATATATCAAATGGATATAATGCCACTTCCAACAGCCTCAGTACAAGAATAGGACTTCACTCCCCAGATCCAAGCTATCAAAACAATCAGATTATCAGGATAGTAAGCTAGCAATGTGCATGTGTATATGTGTTTTAGGGAAGGCGGGAGTCACATGGAGACAGAGGCAGTGTTCTTTGTTGATTTTTCTTTGAAAATCCAAGCAGAAGAATAAGGAATTAACTATCATAACAAATTACTATTTCTTTTGAGCTATAATTTAAATAAATTAGAACATTCTTCTAACTGCATAATATTGACCAAAGAAGATTATCTTTTATTTGTGTATTTTCAGTCTTTGAAGCCTGAAGACTGGCATTGTTTTGGCTTCCATTTTTTTTTTTTTTTTTTAAATAGAAGGAAAAATGTATCTGCAGAAAAAAATTCTCTTAGAATTGGAGGTCACCTGCTTTCTTTCGTCTTGCCAATATTTCAAAGTTAGATAATTCCAAACAGAACTTTAGTATTCTTTGTATCTGCTCTAGATAGAAAGTAATCAGATTGTTAAATGGCAAATATTTGGAATCTCAGGGTTCCTGTTCACTTCTTTCTTGGTTCACAAATATGCCACAGAGTTAGGCATGACTAAAGTTCTGTTCCTAAATATCTGGGATATTATATTTCATGAATTATTTAGAAGCAATCGATCTAAATTCAGTAATTAATGATACTGTGTGTTCCAGATGGTACAACTAAAAGTTATTGGTCCCTGAGTGATTGTATGGAAGATAGATTCCTGATGACCCTTATTAGAAACGTAGCATGAGCAAGGAAAAAAAAAAAAAACAAGCATATTTTAGATGACTGGTATTTCAAGGTAATCTGTTACTGCAGTGTAATCTACCAGTCTTACTAATATAGCAGGTTCTGAGACTAGAGATGGAATGAATCTGAGTGAATAAGGCAGCTCAGTTTGAGCTATATCAAAATGGTTATAATTTAGGAAAAAAAGAAAAGCACTCTGGACTGGGATGTGCAACTTGAGCAAAACAAGAAAAATGAGGTCTATGTGAGGCAAAGTGAGCAAAATGAAGCACGTAAAAAATGTGCTTGAACTATTGAGAAACATGGCTGGCCGTGTAGCACAGGACTGGGTCTTACAGGGCCTTTGAAATCTAATGCATTACATATGACATTCAACTGGACATAAAAGTAACCAATTTCGCTGCTAATCAAGGTCAGCAGTTCATAACCCACCGGCTGCTCCACAGAAGGAAGATGGGACAATCTCCTTCTGTAAAGAGTTACAGCCTCAGAAACCCAATGGGGGTTGCTATGAGTTGGAATCAACTTGTTGGCAGTAAGTTTGGGTTTTTTTTAGTTAAGCCAAATAGGGAAATGATTAAAATGATATGGAGGTGTCTAAAGGAATCCAAGGAGCCCTGGTGGTGTAGTGGTTAAGTGCTCAGCTGCTAACCAAAAGGTTGGCAGTTCAAACGTATCAGACACTCCATGGCAGAAAGATGAGGCAGTCTGTTTCTGCTAAAATTCGCAGCCTTGGAAAGCCTATGGGGAAGTCCTACTCTGTCCTTTGGGGTCATTAGGAGTTGGACTAGATTTGAAGACACACAACAAAAACAACAAAGCAATGCGAATGCAGAATATCTCCAAAGCTCTCAAAGGATTAAAAACCAACCTAAGAAAGCTATTAGAAACACTTTCTCTGCACAATTCACATCTACTTCTTTTGGTGTGTCTGTTTCATTTTTCTCTCATTCCCTCTGGAGCCTGGCTATCTCTGCTTCTATTTATGTATTGCAATTACTGCCACACATAGATTGAGATTGGTCATTTCCAGGTTCCAATTCTAAATTCCAGAAGAGATGCTCAGGTCAGGTGTCTTCCACCCAGCTAGCTTAGGTACAGACTAGAAGGCAGGATCATAAGAAACACACGTGAGTACTGGGAGTTCACCCTGTGAATCAAGGATCTCTCAGAAGTTGTCTGTTGCAAACAGCAGATATGTAAGCATATGATACTTTATACAACTGTTGTTGTTGTTGTTATGTGCCGTGGAGTCGGACCCAACTCACAGCGACCCCTCCTTGGGTTTCTGAGGCAGTATCACTACGGAAGTAGATTGCCCCATCTTCCTTCCGAGGAGTGGCTAGTGGGTTTGAGCCGCCAGCCTTCTGGTAGCAGTCAAGTGCCTTAGGCACTACACTTCCTGAGCTCCATTATGCAACTAGGGGAAGGGAAATAATACGATGGAAGCAATTTTAGGAAAATTCTGTTCAATCCTAGTAATGTTGAGCAGGATAGATTAAGAGTCAGGTGCAGGTGAACATGTATCCTAGTAAAATTGGCTGTCTATTTAAAATGAAAGTAAACATAAGGAAAATGCAGTTAACTCTAATCACCATTAATGGTTGCTTCTTATTTTATATTAGGATTTGGAATTCAGAACCTGAAAAATGTGCAGTCAATCTATTTCTTATTCATTTAAATACATATGGAAATTTTTTTGTACAGAGTATTTTTAAATGGAGCAGATCATGTCAGTCCTCAAATTTCAAAGATAAATACACATAGATCTCATAACATTAGTATATGAAACATTGATGTCTTCTATCTGGTCAATAATGGGAATTTCCTCTATCTTTAAACATTTAAGTCAGAAGAGTCTGCTGTTTAACTTTTCAAGCTATGAATAATATATTTTCTCATATTTTTTTTCATTCAGAATTTATATCCTCTCTGGATTCAATTCTACAAGGAATGATAGTTTGATGATGTGGAAAGGGCACTAACATGATAGTTAGAAGGCCTGCTCTGGAATCTTAATTCTACCTCTCCTGATTTAGAGTCCTTAAGCAAAGGATTTAGCCAGTCTAAATCTCTATTTCCTCATACAGATATTGATTTTTGAAATATTTAACCAACAGGATTTTGAGCAACACCAGAAGCATCATTTAGATCATTCAGGCTGAACCCAAAGACAGAGGAGTGGCAAACGCATGACTCCCTGGTTCACAGGCCATCCTCCAGAACAGAGAGCTTGGGGAAGTAGCACTGACCCTACCATGAGGCTAAGCTCCAAGAGAGGATCCCTGCCCTCTGCATCTGTGCTCCCTTCTGAGATGCCCAGCACTGCAGAGAGCAGGGACATAGTATGACCATGGACAGCAGAGTCAGAACTTGGGTGTAGCTGTTGCAAGGGGTATTGCTGAATGCCAGCTGCCCTGCAGAAAGCCACTTGATGGGAAGTTATCTATTCCTGTACCTAACTGCTATGGATTGAGTCATGTCCCACCCTACAAAGAAACGTGTTGGAATGTAAATCTGGTGGCATAGAGCCTAAGGCTTTTGACTGCTAACCAGAATTTTGGCAGTTCAAAGTTACCAGCCACTCCACGGAAGGAAGATGGGGCAATCTACTTCCGTAAAGATGTACTGCCTCAGAAACCCAATGGGGGTTGCTATGAGTTGGAATCCACTGGATGGCAGTGAGTTTTTGTTTATTTGGTGTTTGGTTTTCCTTTTATACCTATGGATGTGATTTTGCTTGAGAGCTTTCTTTGTTATGTTAATGAGGTCACATGTGTGTGTTGTTGTTATGTGCCATTGAGTTGGCCCCGATTCATAGCAGCCCCTCCTTGGGTTGCTGAGGCAGTATCACTACAGAAGTAGATTGCCCAGTCTTCCTTCCGAGGAGTGGCTGGTGGGTTTGAACCGCCAGCCTTCCGGTTAGCAGTCAAGTGCCTTAGTCACTATCCTACCAGAGCCTAAACCTAATCATGTCTGAGTTATAAAAAGATCAGATTAGACACAGGAGCAAGCACAAACAGGGGTGGTAGGGTGGGATGAGATAGGTGCTACATGGATATGGCTAAGGAACTGAGAAAAGTCAGGGCTGCAGAGGCTGAGACAAAGATCTTCCCCAGAGCTAACAGAGAGCGACGTCCCCTATAGCCAGTTCCCTGAATTCGGACTTATATCCTCCCAAATTCTGAGAAGAAAAATTTCTGTCCTTGAAAGTAACTCATTTTTGTTATTTTTCTTAAAGCAGCACTAGGAAACTCAACCCCTTAATAATTTATCAATCAGAATAGTTTTTCTACTATGGGGCAGTGTCTATCACTACGTATCAGGAAATGGTAAGGTTTCCACACTTCTATAATTTCCATACGTTTCTGACTTGCATAATGTTTGTTGCCATGATGTAATAAGGAGCTCTGGTAGTGTAGTGCCTAAGGCACCTAACTGCTAACCAGAAGGCTGGCGGTTCAAACCCACCAGCCACTCCTCGGAAGGAAGGTGGGGCAATCTACTTCCGTAGTGATACTGCCTCAGAAACCCAAGGAGGAGTCGCTATGAGTTGGGTCCGACTCGACGGCACACAACAACAACAACAACAACATGATGTAATAAGAATATTTAAACTAGCATAACACAACACACAAAAACATTGTTCCATATCCTACTTTGGTGAGTAGCAACTGTTTTTAAAAGCTTACAAGCAGCCATTTAGATACAACAATGGGTTTCTCCTCATCCAAAGCAAAGAAGAATGAAAAAACCAAGATGTATGCAAACAATTAGTCCAAGTGACTAGTGGACCATGGGAACCTCAGTCCATATGACCACAAGACAAGAAGATGTGCTTGCCTACTACTGCCAACCACTCAGAAAGGGATCAGTGCAGGAGATCATGGATAGAGTAGGAGAATAGTGTGGAACAAAACTCAAAATCATTAAAAAAAAAAAAGGCCAGGTCTTGCTCTGAGAGGGCCTGTTGAGACCCAGAGACTATATGGCCCCTAGTTACCCTTCAGGTCTGAAACTGAACTCACTCCTGTGGCTTCCAGTCAAACAACAGACAGGCATATGGGGTGAACATTTATATCAGGTAGACACACTCCTTAGAATGATCAATCATGGTAGAACAGAAAGGCAGTATTTGCACAGGGAGAGAGCTCAGGGGGAAGGGGAAAGGACACCGGGAAGAGGTAATACAGGGAGGAAGTGAGAAGAGAGCTGTTACATTGTGGGGAATTGCAGTCAAGCTTGATGACTTTTCTGGCGAGCTCTCAGGTCATTCCTTTCAGGAATTAATTTAAATATATTGAGTTTCAATAGTATTTAAAGGGCCATAGATGCCAAACACTTATTTCTAAGATGATGATGGAATAGCTCTTCCTTAGCTCAATAAAATAATGATAGTATCAGACCTAAGACATAATTACACTTTGGTGTTGTATGGAAAACTAATTTGCTCTGTGAACTTTCACCCAAAATAATAATAATAAAAGATTTAAACCAAAACCAAACTCACTTTCATCAAGATGATCCTGACTCATCCCTCCTTGGGTTTCTGAGGCAGTATCTCTATGAAAGTAGATTACCCAGTCTTCCTTCTGAGGAGTGGCTGGTGAGTTTGAACCACCAGCCTTCTGGTTAGCAGTCAACTGCCTTAGGCACTATGCCACCAGAGCTCCCAATAAAAGATTTAGCACTGACATTTTCAAATAAAAATAGTTTCTCCCATGAAAACCAACCTTTCATTAGTAGGAGCAATTTGTTGCATCTTAGATGGCCGTTCACAAGATTTTAAGACCCCAGTTGCTACTCACCAAAGTGGGATGTAGAAAACTGTTTTTGTGTAGTATGTTATGCCATTTGAGCTTGCTATCTCCCATGACCATGGTCCAAAGCCCGTAGGCCCCGTGACTCACTAGCTCAAAGTGTTTGGCTGTGGCTTAGAAGTTATCATAACATTGTCCCCTTTTATCTCGATTATATATATGGACATTCTTACAGCACACACAAATACATATATATAGAAATATCATCTGCCAAACCTATATATGATCATGAGTAATTTTTTTTTGCCTACCAATACCTGATCATTTTGCCTGTCTACCTATGTATCCACCCATAGATTGTTTGTTATTACTGATTATGCAGCATTGTATATGTGAAAGTACTTACCTTTGTTGCCTATACCACTTCTGCACCTGTGTCTTCCTTTTCCTTAGTGTTATTGTGCTGGTCACTTGCTTTTGGTATATGTCCTTTCCCTTCAGCCAAATCAATATGTGACCCATCTAGCTAGCAGTTTTCCCTTCCCTCCCATCCCTGGTAACTAACAAAGGAAGTTTCCTTCCATGTTCCTTTCCTTGACTCTTTACAATAGTGGATTCATAAAATATCTGCCCTTCAGTGATAGACTTATTTCACGCAGTAGTGATGCCTTCTAAGTTCATCCACGTTGTAAGGTGTTTCACAGATTCTTCATTATTTTTTACTGTTGCTCCATTGTGTCTATTTACCATAGTTTGGTTACTCATTCCTCAGTTGATGGACACTTGGGTTGTTTCCACCTCTTTGCTATTGTGAATAGTGGTACAATGAACATGGGTGTGCATATATCTATCCATACCCCAGATCTCACTTCTTTAGATATATAACTAGTAGTGGGATTTCTGGATCAAATGGTATTTCTATTTCCAACTTTTTATGTGGTTGTAACATTCATATCATTGGTCCCCCAGAAGGGGAGCAGAGAGGGTGTGGGACTGAAAAAATTATTTAAAGAAATAATGGCTCAGTGGTTGTGCCATTTTACAGTGCCGCCAGCAGAGTATGAGAGTTCTGATTTTTCACACCCTCATCAGCATTTGTTGTTTTCTGTGTTGTTGAACTTTGCTATTATTGCTGGGGTGAGATGATATCTCATTGTTGTTTTGACATGCATCTTTCTAATGGCTAATGACCACAGCATTTCTTCTTGTGTTTGTTGGCCACCTGAAATAACTTTTGTTGAAATGTCTCTTCATGTCCTTTATATATTTTAAAATTGGATTGTTTGTAATTTTGATGTTGAGGTGTTGACATTTTCTATAAATTTTAGCAATAAGTCCATTCTCAGATATACTGTTGCCAAATATTTTTTCCCCCAATCTGTAGATTCTCCTTTCACTCTTTTGGAGAATTCTTTTGATGTGCATAAGAATTTAATTTTAAGAAGGTCCTGGTCATGTAGTTTATCTTCTGCTCTTTGCACATTTTTTTGGCTATACTTCCTAGTCTATTTGCACCATAAATTAGGGCCCCTAAATTTGTCCTTATTTTTTCTTTGATGAAGTTTAAAGTTTTACACTTAGCTCTTTGATCCATCTTGAGTTCATTTTTGCATATGATGTGAAGCATGAATCTTGTTTCATTTTTCTGCAAATGGATATCCCATTTTGCCAGCATCTGCTAGTGGTGTAGTGGATAAGGGACTTGACTGCTAACTGGAAGGTTAGAGGTTCAAAGCCCCCAGCTGCTCTGTGGAAGAAAGACTGGGCAATCTACTTCCATAAAGATTTACAGCCTTGGAAACCCAATGGTCACTATGAGTCAGAAACAATTTGATGGCAGGGAGGATTTTTTCTTAAATCTGTTTCCCATTTAATGGGCTTTGGTCCTTTGTCAGAGATCAGCTGTCCATAAGTGGATGGATCTACTTCTGGATTCTCGATTCTATTCCACTGGTCTGTGTGTCTGTCTTTGTACCAATCCCAGGTTGTTTAAACTACACTGGCTGTATAGTAGGTTCTGAGACTGGGGAAAGGGAGATCCCCTACTTTGTTCCTCTTCAGTAGTGTTTTGCTTGCTCAAGGTCTCTTTCCTTTCTGCATAAAATTAATGATTGTTTTTTCCACGTCCTTAAAAGAATGCTGATGTAATCTGGATCAGGATTACATTAAATCTATAGACTGCCTTGGGTAGGACTGACATTTTCACAATGTTCAATGTTCTTACCCATGAGCATGAAGGTGTGATTCCTTCAATTTATCCTCTTTGGGACTTACTCAGCTCTTGAATCTTTAGGTTTATGTCTTTCATCAAAGTTGGGCAGTTAGGGAGAAATAATGGGAGCCATTATTTCTTTGAATAATTTTTCAGTCCTGTTACCCCTCTCTTCTCCTTCTGGGGGGTCCAATGATATGAATGCTCCTTTAAGTCCTTAAGGCTGTCCTTAATTTTATTTTCTTCAGACTATTTTCTCTCTGTGGCTCAGTTGGGTAAATTCTACTTATTTGTCTTCACCTTCACTAGTTCTCTCCTCTTTCATTTCCATTCTACCACTGATCCCATCCAGGGAGGTGTTTTTGTTTTGTTTTATTTTTTAAATCTCAGTTATTACATTTCTTTCTCAGTTCTGGTGCTGTAGTGCCTAAGGCATCTGATTGCTAACCAGAGGGCTGGTGGTTCAAACCCACCAGCTGCTCTTTGAAAGAAAGATTGTGCAATCTAGTTCTGTAGTGATTTAAAAAAAAAAAAAAACTCACTGCCGTCGAGTTGGATCCAACTCCTAGCGACCCCTCCTTGGGTTTCCAAGGTGGTATCACTACTGAAGCAGATTGCTCAACATTCCTTCCAGGAGTTGCTGGTGGGTTTGAACTGCCACACTTCTGGTTAGCGGTCAAATGCCTTAGGCACTATGCTACCAGAGCTCCTTCTATAGTGATACCTCTTCAGAGTAAAATTATTAGGTAAATCAATTTTAAAAAATTGTATTTTGATAAAAACACATGTAATAAAACTTTGCCACTTTAACCATTTTACAAGTACAATTTCAGGACATTACTTAACATTCACCATGTTGTGCAACCATCACCATCATTTCTAAAAGATTTTCATCACTCCAAACACAAACTCAGTCCCCCTTAAGCAATAACCCCCCATTCTCTCTTTCCCCCAACCCCTGGTGACTACTATAAACTTTGGTCTCTATGCATTGTTTATTCTAAATATTTTATATAAACAATATTTGTCCTTGGATGTCTGATATATTTAATTCCGCATAATGCATTTAAGGTTCATCCATGCTGTAGCACGTGTCAGGACTTCGTCTTTACAGATGAATAATATTTTGTATGCATGTACTGCAGTTTGTTTATCCATCCGTTGATGGATACTTGCATTATTTCTACCTTTGGCTATTGTGATAACACTGCAACGCACACTGGTGTACAGGTATCTGTTTGAGTCCCTGCTTACAAGTCTTTTGGGTATATAGCTATGAGTGGATTGTTAGGTCATATGGTAATTCTGTGTTTAACTTTTTTGAAGAACCAGAGAAAATTTATTTTATTGGCAGCAGAACTGTCTATTGTAGCGATGAATCTGAATTTATTTAGTCAATCGTTTGATGAATATTTCTGCTTTCTTCCTTCTTTTTTTCAGGGGGGAAGGGGTCCTATAATAGTGTTACAAAGAACTTTTTTTTGTGTGTAAATGTTTATCCTTATATATTTGGGGATATTTTCTTATGATTATTATTTTTTTGGGACTTCAAAAGAATTTGGAGGGTAATCCCATCCCTTAAGATCAACACCTTAAGGTTTTGTTCAGCAGAGGTGGAGAAATCATTTCAAACCTTGCAATATGTTGTAAAAGCACATAAAATGTACATAGAGCTCCATGTTTCTAAGTGCATATTTACATCTTTGTTATTGGGAGGAGCTCTGGTGCTGTAGTGGGTAAGGCATTTCTCTGCTAACAGAAGACTGTCAGTTCAAAGTCATCAGCTGCTCAGTGGGAGGAAGATGAGGCAATCTACTTCCATAGAGATTTAGGGCCTTGGAAACCTTTGTTATTAGATGGTATAATTACTGTGAATCAGTGCAATTACTCTGAATCAGTATAGTTACTCTGAATGGATGACTCTTATCTGAGATATCTGATTTTCCAATTGAAATGTGAAGATTGTGTTTTACTTTGAAATAGTCTACATCATCTTTAAAATATACCTAAACATATATATATATATATATTTGCACTTTTAGGTCTTTGAGAAAAATATACAGTTCAGATTCTTCTTAAAATACATGTAGGAAAACAATAACAAAATTAATTGGAGAACAGTCTTGTATAGACTATAAATCAGTGGAAAATTCAAAGTCCTTTGGCTGCTAAGAATCATATGATTTTTAAGAAATATGAGCCTGTTTATTATGATTTAAAGAATAACATTTAAAGCATAAGCTTCAGTAGAAAGGAGTACAAGGAATATCACAAAAGATGAAAAAAACAAATTGCTTGAGTTCAGATGATTTGAGGATAAAAAGAAACTAGTTGTAGATAAAGTTCATCATTTCTTAAAATGTTCAACAGTGGAGAAAATATTCACATAAAAAAGTTTAAAGATTAAATTGCCTTTTCTTCCTTTAAAAA
This sequence comes from Orycteropus afer afer, assembly GCF_000298275.1. Taxonomy (NCBI): domain Eukaryota; kingdom Metazoa; phylum Chordata; class Mammalia; order Tubulidentata; family Orycteropodidae; genus Orycteropus; species Orycteropus afer. The sequence goes on from NW_006921748.1 coordinate 4,701,873, forward strand.
GTAGACACAATATGGCTCTTTGTAACAACAGATCTCTTCTGTAATTGAAATGATAAATAAATGGAGCTGGGCAAAACCCAAGGAGGTTTGGAGTTTGAGCTGGGAGTATTACATTTACACTTTCCAAGTTTTCTTTCTTAACTTGTGACTCTGGGGCTGAAATAATGATCTCTTTTTTTCTGCTTAAAATAAATCTTTCCCTGCTTCTAACTACCAAGGGAATATTATGAAAACATTCAGAACTAACATTACGGAACTAACACAGCTAAAAACCGTGCATCAGCATGGTGAAAAGGCCTATAATCCCAGAGAGAGAAAAACTCCAAACATTATCAACAGTGCAAGGCTCTTTAGTGTTGATTCTAAGAAACAGTAAGTTTGGGTTCTTGCTGCTCATTTAGCAAAAATAAACTTACCAAAGAAAGGAAAGAGACACTCTCTGTCTATCTCCGCCACCGCACTGAGTGTGGCTGCCTTCCTGTCTCACTATGTCTTCTCATAAGACTTTCAGGAACAAGAGATTCCTGGCCAAGAAACAAAAGCAGAGTGGGCCCATTCCACAATGGATTCAAATGAAGACGGGTAATAAAATCAGGTACAGCAACTCCAAGAGGAGACACTGGAGAAGAAGTAAGCTGGGTCTAAAAGGAGTTGCACATGAGTTGGCACAGACCAACCAAGGTTCACTAGCATTCTACTGTGTCAAGCTTGAAATTCTGTGATGATCTGATCAATTGAACATGTACAGGGGAAGCCTTGATTCTTCCATTCTATTTATGCTTCCCCATTAAGAGACTGAATGGTTAATAGATATGTGATAACTTTAGTTTGGGGGGGAAAAAAAAGGAGAAGAATGAAGAAATCACACAGAAAACTCTTGTGTTACTCTTACCTCAGTATTTCCTGACCAGATAGCCTGACAAACTCTCATAGGACTAGGATCTGACATAAAGAAGGTATTGCAGGGACAGAAGGAGGAACAGGACTGAAGCTTCCATTTTCTGGGATGTTGCTTCTGCCTCCACGCTGCTTCCTTCATCAGAGGATAGAGATAGCAGACATCCACTATGCCTTCCCAGTCAGTGAAGAATTAAGCAGGCAATCCAGAAGGCTACGCCTCAGAAGGAAGACTGGGCAATCTATTTCCATAGAGATACTGCCTTGCAAACCCAAAGAAGGGTGGTTATGAGTCAGAATCGACTCGACAGCAGTGAGTTTGGTTTTTTATATACAATTTTTAAGCCAAATGCTACCCCCTTTCTAGGAGTTCTCTGTCTCTCTGGTATGTAGTTATTTCTACAGTAGTTCCAAAGTACACTATGCATAACTCTGTCACAGGACCTACAACTTTGTTTTACTTTTTTGGTAATTGATTGTTTCCCTGTCTCATTTGATGACTATGAACGCTTTGAGGATCTCACTGAATCCCAAGGACCTTTCAGAGCAGCCACATAAGTAGGCAACTACAAAATGCCAAAGATGATGCTAAGTAATTTTACATGGATAATAAATGCAGGTTTAAAGAAATTAAGTAACTTGCCCAGAGCCACAAGTTAGTGGGAGCAACTCTAGCCCCAGAGGCCAGGCTCCTGGGAAGCAATAATGTCTCTCACATTTGTGGAATGAATCTCTTGATCTCCTTGATCTCTCCCAACTATGACAACCAATAGTGATTTCAGATTGCCAGTATTTTTTAAAAAATTTTTATTGTGATTTGGGTGAAAGCTTACAGAGCAAATTAATTTTCCATACAGCAGCTCGTGTACACTTTGTCTCATGACATTGACTACAATTTTTACAACACAACAGCTCACCTCCCACTTCCTCCTCATGGTTACCTCTTCCCTGTGCCTTTCCCTCCCATGTACTCCTGCCCCCTGAGCTGTCTCCTTGTGCATACACAGCCCTTCTATAGATCCTCCTCCAAGTGGTTGACAGTGGTAGCCGTGCACCATCTAGTTCTTCTGATCTCATAGTCATATAGGCTGAGGATCACATGGTGTACCAGTTGCTTGGACTAATTGTTTCCATGCATCTTTGGTTTTCTTCATTCTTCTTTACTCTGGATGAGGAAAGATCCATCACTGCATCTAGATGGCCTCTTGTAAGCTTTTAAGATCCCAGTCACTACTCACCAAAGTAGGATGTGGAACAATGTTTTTGTGTAGTATGTTATGCCAATTGAGCTTGACGTCCCCTGTGACCATGGTCCCGAGCCCACAGGTCTAACTACTTGCTCCCTCTGGGTAGCTGGCTGTGGCCAAGAAGTGACTACAATGTCGTTCCTTGAGAGCTCTACTATATACCTGGGGATTCTTACAGACCATACAAATACACTTGTAGAAACACTGCCTGCCAACTCTATACATGATCATGGGAACACATCCCCTGAATGTTGTTGCTGTTGTTATTTGCCATCGAGTCGTCCTCGACTCATAGCGACCCCTCCTGGGGTTTCCGAGGCAGTATCACTATGGAAGTAGGAATACCCAAACTTCCTTCCGAGGAGTGGCTGGTGGGTTTGAACCACCAGCCTTCTGGTTAGCAGTCAAGTGCCTTAGGCACAATGCTACCAGAGCTCCTCAACCCCTGCATAGACATACCTAATTGTTCAGCCTGTCCACCCATCTATCCACCTGTAGATAGACCAGTGTTTGCCTTCATTGACAACACAGTACTGTATGTGCAAAAGGGTTCATCTTTGTTTTCTGTACCTCCCATGCACCTCTATGTGTTCCTCTTCCCCAATGCCACTGTGTTGATCACTCACATTTGGTACATTGCCCTTCTCTTTACTCAAATCAATACCTGTCTCTACCAATCTAACAGTGTTCCTGCCCCTCCCCTCCCACCCCTGGTAACCAACAAAGAAAATTTCCTTCCATATATAAACCGTTCCTTGACTTTTTACAATAATGGACTAATACAATATTTGTCTTTCTGTGATTGACTTATTTCACTCAGCATAACATCCTCTGAGTTCATCCACATTGTGCAGTGGTTTGCAGATTCTGATATTTTTTAGGGTTGCATACTATTCCATTGTGTGTATGTATCATAGTTTGGTTATCCATTCTTCTGCTGATAGGGACCTAGGTTGTTTCCATCTTTTTGCTATTGTAAATAGTGTTGTGATGAACGTGGGTGTGCATATATCAGTTCTTGTCTTGGACTGTCAGTATTTTTGACGTAACCTGTTGATGTTGAGCCAGCTTCAACTTATAGCAACCCTATAGGACTGGATAGAACTATCTCATAGGGTTTCCAAGTTTGTTTATGTTTACAGAAGCAAACTGCCACACCTTTCTCCTGAGGTGCAGCTGGTGAGTTCCAACTACCGACCTTTTAATTAGCAGACAAGCACTTAACCACTGTGCCCCGAGGGCTTCTCCATTTTTAATACAGGAATCTGAAAAACCTATCTTTTCATTATCATCAAAACATTATTTGGCATATATATGCACCTAGATTTCACAAGGTCCCTGCCCTGTAATCCAGGGTATTTACATGCATTACGGGAGCTGCTGATATATAAAGGATGCCTAGCCTGGAGAATAAAAGCATTGCCCTAATACATTAATGGATCATAAAATAGTACCCTGAAGATCTCACCTTTCAAGCTACCCTTAAAATTAAATGTGGGACATCTGATTTTTTTATATACAATGAAATCTGTGACAGCCAGGTCTTGAACTTGACAGGACTGCCTTGTTTTTCCAGGTCTTGCAAGTTTCCCACCTGTATCAGGGTGCTTATTAGCACTTTCCACCAAGAACTCTCCCTCATTTCAGTTTGGAGTTTTCCTTCTCTGACAGATTTTCACCTTCCACAGGTTCCAGCTTTCACAAGTTTTACTGTATAGAGTACTGTTGGTGGGTGTTCCTAAGCAAGAATCTACTTCTCTATAGCTCTGTTCTCTCCTCTGTGAAATGGCTGTTTTGAGAATTAAATGAGATAAAGCATGAAAAGTGCTTTGAATAAATTCTGCATCCCTTCATCACAGCAGGAAGGAACAGTCCCACCTGAGGCTAAATTTAACATTCCAGTGAGCTAAATTTCCGGGACAGAAATCTGACTGTCCAGCTACTTCTAAATAATGCTCAGGACCAACCTAATCATTGAGGTCTCAGTCTGTCTGCCATTCACCACTGGACCTCCAGTCATCCTTCATCACTTGAGTCCTCTCATTTGTTTGGCCACATCACCCCTAATCTGCCTCAATTCCCTCCCTTGCTCGCCCCCCCCAATGATTTTACCAGACCCTCTGAAACTATCTTCTGAGATCAGAACTGTATCCTCGGCTTCATTTCTGAATAAATCTCTCTACCGCTCTGCCTCATGTGGAATGTATTTGTTCCTGAGGATATCTTTCTCCCTTTCAAATGGGGTTGTTATTTCTTTTCTCCTCTTACACACCACCTACCTCGGGACCATGAAGAAAATTAGAGATACGGCTTGAGTCTCACACTGCTTCCAAACCTTTCTCCTTCATTCCCCTTCAAGCCAAGGCCAATTTATAACTGGCCATTGTAGGAAAAGTGCCCAGGGTCCACAATACTTTCAAGGGATTAGAAAAATGTTTTCTTTTAAAATCGTAAGAAAAAAAAGAGAAAATGATCTAACTTGAATTATATTTTTCTTTTACAAATCACAATTGTCAAATACGTTTTCTAGTCTTTTGGAGGAGCTCTGGTAGCATAGTGCCTAAGGTACTTGACTTCTAACCAGAAGGCTGGCGGTTCAAATCCACCAGCCACTCCTCGGAAGGAAGGTTGCGCAATCTACTTCCATAGTGATACTGCCTCGGAAACCCAAGGAGGGGTCACTATGAGTCGGGTGCGACTCGACGGCACACAACAACAACAACAACAACAACAACAACAACAACAACAACAGTCTTTTGGAGTATCTTTTTAAATTAAAGAAGAGGTCCACAAAGGCAAATATATCTAGGACCTGATAAAGCCATAACGCAGCCCTGCTCAAACCTGCTATCAGGTTACACTACTATTCCCCTACTTACCCACTTAAGAACCAGGGTTCTACCTTATTTATCAAGGACCTGAGCTGTAGTGCACTGATGTTCTCTTCACCAAGACTCTAGTATCTGGGGTAGGTGTAATGGTGTACAGAGCTATTGCAGCAAAATGTCATACTTCTCCCTACTGGATTGGAAAAAATATGTGTGTGTTTGGGTGAGTGTAGGGATGAAGGGTAAGGAAAGGGTCAGAGCGAAGAGCTGTTTCAGTCTAAGTCATCTCAAATACTGGAGAAGAGACTGAGTCTGCAACTAGAAGGTCTTGCTGAGCCTGGTAAGAAAAGCTGAGGGAGTCAGAGAGAGGTACAGCATTTGAGGCCCAGGACAACACAGTCACTTGGGGTTCTTCCCTATTTATTCTGTCTCTGTAGCTTCAGCCACTCTCATTTACATGGCAGGGCTGGGTGAGCCAGGGCAGGGATGTCTGATTGGTGGGCCGACAGCCCAATGCTGCTAACAGTTGTGTCTTGTCGTAGCCTGTATCAACAGACACAACATGACCTCCGCTTCTGAGAGCCCTATTTCCTGAAAGCAACATGCAAGTTTCCAAGATGCTTCAACACATCCTGAAGAGAAAGCAAAAGCTCATCCAAATGAAGGGAGAAAAATATATCATGTATCCTTATTTTCCCTGAAGCTCCCTAGGTTCTTGAAGTGCAAAGTAGAGAGAAGAGCTCAATGTGTGTGCAGAGGGGCTCTTCACGGGGCACACGCCAGCCCAAGAGTGGCAGCCAGCTCTCCTTAGGCAGGTGCAGACTGAGAGCCTCTTTAAAAGGCTGGAGGCACCTTTGCAGAGAATGGAGCAGTGTGTTTGCCTTAGCCTGCACTTGGTCCTGGGACTGTTGGGGGCGGGGGTGGGGACGGGGAGAATGATTGCCTGGAGTCAGAGAATGACCCTGCCCCAGGCATCTCTCTCTCCCTCAGTCTTCCTCATTTTCTTTGTTACAGTACACATTTACATCTGGAAGCAGCTCCACTTCATAATGATGGAGACTGCCTCTGTGCAGACAGCAGCTCTGATTGATGGGATGTGCGGATGGAAGGCAACCGAGTTTATGAATTCACCCTAAGATTCAAATCGTGTCAAGGGCTCTGCAAGCCCCCCTAGGCATAAAGCTGCGCAAGACAGATCACCACTGTAGATGTTCATGTTTCACTTGCTCCTCCTCTTCTTCTAATCTGTTTACTCTCTTAACAACCTACTGAACTTGCAAAATTGAGCTCCCTCTCCCCTTCTTATATAGGCAAACAGAAATGGAAATTTTTGCTGTTGTTTTTTAATCACCACACTTCCCTAAGGCCACCAGCAAAATTGAACTTATTGGCCCACTTAGGGGGGAAAAAAAAACCACTTTCATCTAAGTTGCTTTCAATGGGATGCCCCAAGGTTACTTAGGTTACTGTATTTTCAGCATTTAAAAGATTAGTATATTAATAAAAATAGGGATTTGCAATGCTCACTGCTATGCACTTAGAAGGAATCACTGAAAAGATGATCTATTTAATAGCAGTACTTTTTTTTTTTCATTGTCAATATTAATCTGGACCTATTCTGGAACCTATAGCAAAGATGCAAAAAAAAATCATATTCCTTGTTGATCAATATTGGGTAAAAAAAAGTGAACATATGAAATAGTAGCAAAAAAGAGCAGCATGGTAAATAATAAAAACGCCAATAGGCCTGGTAATGCATCTTGGGCATACTGGGTTTTCCACACGTATTAAATGACTACAGCTTATATTTTATATATAGTAATATTTACCTGTAAATACTTTATACCATTTCATTTTCCTGACTACCCCGCCTTTACAACATACAATCCATCTGGCTCAAATATAATAAAAAAGGGTGAAGTCTTTTTGCTTTTGAGCTGACATAATTTGTGAGGTTGAGGGGAGAAAGGAAAATCATCAAACTACAGAAAGATTCTAAGTTATGGCAAGACTATTTGTATCAGTATAAGAAAAAAACTAACATTTTTAAATGCTGCCACCTTCTATAGAAAAGAAGAACTTACAGCTTCTGTTCATTGCACTGGAAAATACTTTCAGTAATCCTAAAGTCAGCTGGGAATGTGAGTGCTAAAATGCATTCAAAATGTGTTCATATCCCACTAAGTAACATTTTGCATCAAGTACTATTAAAGATAAAAAAGAGCATGTTGCACAATTTTACTAGCAGAATTTTCCTTTCTCTTTCTTCTTCTAGTTTTCAATTTAATTATAAATAGCTAAAACTCACTAAAAAGTTTATGCTTTTTATCAGAGAGTTACTGTTCAGAGAGAAGTCAGCTCACTTGCAGGGGGCCCCCGAAAGCAACACGTTCGCTCAACAGATGTAAAAATTTGTAGGATGAGACTCCAGCATCAAAAAGGAAAAGAGAAGGCAAACAGAGTTGACATTAGAACAAGGTTGAAGAGGAAAAATAATCTCACTGAACCCACAAGTTGTCTAGTGAATCCTAGGTTTTATTCCAATTTCAGGGTTGTTTAGAGGCACTTGATATCTAGGATTGGTTCTTGTCAAAGTCAAAAAACAAACAAATAAGGAAATTGATTTTATTCAGATTATTTCAAGAGGGAGATCAGAATGCCTCAGCAGGGTAGTTTCACCTTAGACTTTATAGATGGAGGAGTAGACGAGTTATAAGGAAACCTGGTGGTACAGTGGTTAAAGTACTTGGCTGCTAAGCAAAAGGTCAGTGGTTCAAACCCATCAGCAATTCTGCAGGAGAAAGATGAGGCAGTCTGCTTCCATTAAAATTTATAGCCTTGGAGACCCTAGGGGCAGTTCTACTCTGTCCTATAGAGTCACTATGAGTTAGAGCTGACTAGATGGTAGTGGATTAGGTAAGGCAAAACTAAACTAGTCACTATCGAGTCTCTTCTGGCTCATGGCAAACTCAAGTACTTCAATGTACAAACGTGCTCCGTACGGTTTTTAGGCCTGTGACCTTTCTGAGGCAGATCACAAGACCTTTCTTCTGAGGAGCCTCTGGGTAAATTCACCTTTTCTAGCAGCTGAGCTCTGGTAGCATAGTGCCTAAGGCACTTGACTGCTAACCAGAAGGCTGGCGGTGCAAACCCACCAGCCACTCCTGGAAAGCAAGGTTGGACAATCTATAGACTTACGTAGTGACACTGCCTCGGAAATGCAAGGAGGGGTCACTATGAGTCTCATCCGACTTGAAGGGACATAACAACAGCAACAGTAGTTGAGCACTGTTACAGGTGGGGTGCTTTTACATTTAGGTTTGCTTTTATAATCAGAGGGAGTCTCAGTCATTTAGCTGAACAGGAAATGATTATCTTTGTGTCTTGCTAATTTCAGGGGGCTAAACATTTCATTTCTAAGATAAAGAATGGGAATTTACAGGGCCTTGGGTGGCACAAATGGTTTAGCCCTCGACTACTAACTGAAAAACTAGAGATTTGAGTCTTCCCAGAGGATCCTCTTTCCACTGTGTTCCATGCTTCTCTTAAGCCACCTTCTCTTGACTGGGAACATACATGCCATTTCCTTTGCCCAGAACACTTTTCTTCTTCCTTTTCATCTATACTTCTGCCCAGTTACCTGGTCAACTTATACTCATCTATTAGATTTCTGCTTTGCTGTTTCTTTCTCTGCAAAGCCTTCCTGGTCTCACCCAACCCCTATACATGTAAGGTATTATTCAGATGTGCTTCTCTGGAACTCCGTATCACTTTCCATATTTATCATAATTAAGTGTTTAGTTCTCTGCCTTACCTACAAGACTGTAACTCAGAGAGGGCAGAAGCTCTATCTACTTATTATGTCTATTGTCTTTCCAGCACTATGCCTATCCCATGGCAGTTACTCCATAAATATTTACTGAAAGTGAGAATGAATGACAGGTACAATAATAAAAGTGCATTCTATTGTGTTGAGAAAATACAAAGATACATTAATTTTGGCTCTGGTCCAATCATACAAGAAATACACATACAAATCTTTGTCACTAAGTGTAGGGGTTTCAAAAATATGTAGGAGTTTGGAAAATTTGTGGCTGAATATTAAAAAATATTAAGTAATTAATACAATAAGGAAAGAGAAGACTTTTTAAGGACAGGGCATAGTATAAGCAACAGATATAGTGAAGAAACATGGGTTATGCAGAAGATTACATTTGGTAGAAAGTCCATATTAAGAAGCAGTAGAAGACAACAACCTGTAGCCCCAGGGTTACAGGTGAGGAGAGACAACTCAGGCATGCCCAAAGTAGCAGGCGGGAAGAGCAGGAGAAAGGGGATTAA
>NW_006921748.1:4714650-4728191 GCF_000298275.1 Orycteropus afer afer
GAAAGAGGGGGAGGCCTTCAACGAGATGGATTGACATGGTGGCTGCGATGATGGGCTCAAGTATAGCAGGGATTGTGGGGCTGGCGCGGGATCGGGCCGTGTTTCGTTTTGCTGTGCATGGGGTCTCTATGAGTTGAAAACGACTCGACAGCACTTAACAACAACAACAGAAGACAGCACACCAAAAGGAGGTTTTTTTTTTTTGTTGTTGTTGTTTGTTTTTAATAATTGTTAAGAAGGTACTCTTTAGTATTTCAAGAAACTCAAGGTGATTAGAAAAGAAATGGTGACAGAAGAAGCAGAGAGCAGCCAAGGCAGGCCATAACCTCCTAGATGCCTCAGCCACGCTTTTAACTCTGAGTCCGTGAATATTGCAGAGGTCCATATCCTCTATAGGAGCTCTGATAGCATAGTGCTTAAGGCACTTGACCGCTAACCAGAAGGCTGGCGGTTCAAATCCACAAGCCACTCCTCGGAAGGAAGGTTGGGCAATCCTACTTCTGTAATGATATTGCCTCGGAAACCCAAGGAGGAGGGGTCGGTATGAGTAGGGGCTGACTCGAAGGCACATAACAACAACAACAACAACAACAACATATCCTCTTTGAAGTCTCCTGGAAAACTGTCATCAAATTCCTGCTCTATCATCATCAGCATCACCGTTGGTAAATTAACCTCCGTGGATCTCAATTTCTCTGTCTTTAAACAAAAGGGAAAGGATGGTGCACATCAGTGCTACTCAAGGGAGTTTTCATTAGAAATGAAGGCTCAGAATTTCCACCCCCATAAACACTGAATCAGAATTTGCATTTCAGTAAGATCATCAGGTGATTTACATGCATACTGGTGTAGAGGAGCTCTTTGTTTTTTTCTTAAAACAAATACCCTACTGGGTTAAGACTGTCAAATTAAAAACCAAAAACAAATCTGGATTTAGTAAGGAGTGATTCTATTCAAAAGGATTACTGCAAGAGGTTGAGGGTTGCTGGAATAGGGGAAAGGGTATTATTGCAACAGGGGTACTGCTTTGACTGTAAGATCTGTAAGGCATCAAGAGTTAAGCAAAAAAGGTTTTTGTTTTACAGAGAGGAGTAAACAAACCTAGAAAGAAGCTGATGTGGGGAAGTAGGATGAAAGGATGGCATGATCAGATAGTAGATCAGAGAATGTTTTATCCCGAGGCCAGCCTATTCTCTGGAGGGGCTGTTAAGGAGGAGTTGCACGCTAGCTAAAGTTCAGGGACCTGGAAGAAGAAGAGAAGTTTAAGCAAAGTTTGGTTGAGAAGCATTTTGTTACAATTCATCAATGTTGTTGTTATGTGCCGTCGAGTTGGCCCTGACTCATAGCGACCCCTCCTTGGGTTTCCTAGGCAGTATCACTACGGAAGTAGATTGCCCCATCTTCCTTCCGAGGAGTGGCTGGTGGGTTTGAACCGCCAGCCTTCTGGTTAGCAGTCAAGTGCCTGAGCCACTATGCTACCAGAGCTCCTACAATTCATCAATAGGGACAAGTAAGTAAACATTTATGAGGCAAAGGGTGGGAATTTGGAAGGTCAGTGTCTTGCCTTGTCACAATTAAGAAAAAGGGTTCCAGGACTCTTACTTAAATTACATGGGGAAGAGTAGTTCTTTGCAGTAAGCCTTTGTCCGTAACGGGAGCTCTGGTTGTGTAGTGCCTAAGGCATTTGACTGCTAACTGGAAGGCTGGCGGTTCAAACCTACCATCTACTCCTTGGAAGGAAGGTTGGGCGATCCTACTTCTGCAGAGATACTGCCTTGGAAATCCAAGGAGGGATCACTATGAGTCAGGATTGACTGGATGGAAGTGAGTTTGTTTGTTTGCTTGTTTGTTTTGTCCAGAACACACACACACAAAAGCTGCAGATTTCTTTAACCATTGCTGCTTTTCAGAATGAAAGGACTGAAGTAAAATTCAACATGGTCAAGATAAAGGCCTGATCCAAATGTGGAAGGACAGAAAAGATATTATTCAGAACTGATATCCTCATACCAGCATTGAGAGACAAATTAAAAATAGTAATAGTTTCCCAAAACAACTAAAGTTTAGATCCAATTCTAAGTATTCCTGTTCCCTAATAACTATGGTGAAGAGCCCTCCTATAGAATGGCAACACTTTGATTTTGTTTAATTTTTAGGCAGGAAAATAAAAAAGTTCCACCCCTGCACCTTGGTTTGACTTGGTTTCTCTGAAGAGATGGAAGCCCCAGTGACACATCTCTCACATTTTCCTCAGTTGAGTCTCTGTTCCCACATCACATTCCAGCATCCAGCCTGAAGAGCATCCCTGCCTTCCCTGAAGGAGTACTAACTTTCAGAACTCTTAAACAAATGCACAGCTCAAATCGGAGAAAACTCTCTAGGGAGCAATTCTTCTTCTTCTCCTTCCTTTTTCATCCCAGGGTTTATTCTTTCAGTGTTTACATAAACTTTTTCTTCTGTATCTCATTAAAAGATAAATTCCTACAACAGCACAATGAGGGTCCTTCTTTCTTCTTAAGGTCTCTGTCACTATTTCCCTGCTCATTTACAGAATCTGGATAGGTGGCAAAGTAACTTAGAAAGATGCCAGGGATAATGAGGAATTACTTGTGTCACCAATTACTGTCTAGGGATTCACAGACTCTTTGATTCTTCCTCTTCCTTCTGTCTCAGAGATGTAAGTTGGAGAATGTTGGGTCAACAACCTTTCTGTGATTAAATATTCATGCACAAACACAAAGGCACACAGGGCAAGGCAGTAAGAAGTGCCAGAAAAATAACAGCAGCATCTCAGGCCTGCAGAGCACATAAATGCACATGGAAAGAATGAACACCAACCAGAATTGCAGATCAAACATATCGGCGGCTCGATGCACTCATTGCTATGCATTTCCTGACAACAAGATCTCAAAAATGCCTAAAGTTGATGACATCTCACAATATTTACAGAACAAATTAAGTAAAGTTCTTTGTGGTTTATTATCTTATAGGACAGATTATATGAGGACACAGAAAACATACATAGAGAGCTATCAGGAGTAGCACCACACACAGAAAGAGTAGACCATTTGTTCCCTGGTCAGATGGGAGGTCCAATGTCTACTGTTACAGTGCTTGGTGTATCATGACACATTTTAAGCACTCAGTAATGTTTGTTAAATAATTACATGGTCCACAAAGATGATGAAGGATCCAAACTCTCACCTACATGGAGCTAATGGAGAATAAGGAGTGAAGAAGACAATATCATCTGTAGAGAGGCAGCAGGATGCATGCAAGAACTAACACTGAGAACACCAAAGATACTGTCTTCAATAGTTTATTCAGTGTTGTAAAAATAAGGTAAGGAATAGTCTGAAATACTCTCTAGTGGTTTATTAATAATACTATACACACCTGGTTCTGCCACATCCTATTAATCATATAAAAGTCACCTAACCTACTTGAGCCTTAGTGAAATAAGGTAACATACTTCAATAATCTGTTGAAATAAATAAAAGATAAAATACATCAACTTGCCTAATCAATTATCGGACACAATAGTTTAGTTTTTCAAGTCTTCTTTTCTTCCTCCTTTCCTCCTTCCCTCCCTCCCTTCTTTCCTTTCTCCCATCTTCTCATGTAAATTCTTTAACAGTCTCAGACCATCCCTTCAGGCCAAATGATCTATCTGCCCAGATGTCCAGGACTCAGCAACAGGCTTAGTGCAGGCTCTGAGCCTCTGCTTCTGACTCCAGCATGGTGATCATGTTGCCCTCACACACTGCCCATGTGAGTTGGTCCTGCCGCACCTCGGTGGCTCTGGCCAGCTTGATAGACTGCACATGGCTTGTATTCATGAGAGCAGCATGGCAATGGTGCTGTGTGTGTCCGGGGGCTGGGGGTGGGGTGGGAAGGCAAGTGCTTAATTAATTCCTTATTCAACAGGTCATAGAGCAATATCAGATTCTGCTTAAAGTGAAAGCATGGATACATAATAGCAGGGACTTAACGGAGATAGGTGGATAACATATATGTCGGATTACATGACTGGTTAAGGGTATATACGTGCAAGAGTACACGCTCTTCAGTTTTGCAGGATGGGTCACAGGATAATGGCAGGACAGGTTTTCCAGGAAACCTACCATAAATAAAAATTGTTTCTCAATCGTCTGTTTCTGGAGGTGCACTGTGAAAATTCTGGATAAATCTTTTGGGTATAAGCTATAAAGTCTTGCATCCACCACAGTGGAAAAAGTCTTTGGGAAGATTGTGTTATCCTGCACCTGACAGACCTCAGGAAAAAAAAAAAAAAAGGATTGTCTCTGCAAAAAGGGCATGAGCGAACTGTCCTCTGACCTCCTCTAATTTCACGAAGGGGAGACACAATCACCATCAGCAGGCCAAGGCTCATGCCTTTGAGGTGGAAGTCAGACATGCCTCCACCCTTCAAACATTTTACCAATTCTGACACCAACTGTCCCTCCCACGGCACTCTTCTTCTCTGCTATGTTCAATAACTCATTGCAATGGCCACACAGAACTCAGAGACAACATTTTTTTGACATCACAGGAAAGCCTACAAAGCTAGAAGGGAGGGTGAGCACAGTGCTCTCCAAACAACATAGGGGCTGTCTCAGTAAAGATAAAAAGCAGGAATGGCAAACCACCAAAATGCTTTGCTATACCATATTGAGGACTTTGGTCTTTAACCTAAAAGCAATGAGAAGATATTGGACGATTTTAAGCATAGAAATAAAATGATCATGTTGCAGGAAAGAATGCATGTGAGGAGACAAGTTAGGTAGGGCAGACTAAAAACACTCCTACATCTCATTGGTTTAACAGTACAAATATTTCTTATTCATGTCACAATCTAATCAGGTGTCTGTAAGTGGTTACCCAAGCAGTGATTCAGAGACCAAGGATCTTTCTACATAATGTTTCCAACATTTTCTAGGACTTTGGAGATGTCTACTGAATCCTCTGCATCTCACCACAATATAAAGGAGAGCTAAAAAAACAACAACAACAACAACAAAAAAAAACCACTGCCGTTGAGTCAGATCTGACTCATAGTAACCCCTCCTTGGGTTTCTGAGGCACTATCACTACAGAAATAGATTCACTAGCCTTCCTTCCAAGGAGTGGCTGGTGGGTTTGAACTGCCAGCCTTCTGGTTAGCAGTCAAATGCCTTAGGCACGAAGCCACCAGAGCTCTTAAAGGAGAGCTAGAATATGGCAAATTGCTCTCAGGTTTTTTGCTTGGCTTGGGAAATTGTTTAGTTCTGGCCAAATTCTATTGCCTCGACTCACTTATTCTAGAAAGGAGTGTGAGAAATGTACGTGTGTCTGAAGAAAAATAAAGTAAGTTTGGCATTCACATAATATTACCTCTGCCACAAGAAGTCATTAGAGTAATTCAGGTAAGAATTGGTGTACCTGCACCAAGGTAATGATATTGAAGATGGAAAGAGGTTGGCAGATTCAAGAATTATTTAGGAGGTAATCTTTATTGGATATATGAGGGATGACAGAAGCTCTGGCAGCATAGTGCCTAAGGCATTTGACTGCTAACCAAAAGGTTGGTGGTTCAAACCCACCAACCACTCTGCAGAAGGAAGATGGGGACAATCTACTTGCCTGAAGATTTACTGCCTCAGTAATCCAATGAGGGTCATTATGAGTTGGAATTGACTCAATGGCAGTGAGCCTGGATGAGGGATGAAGGTTGAATCCTAAGTCTCTGATTTGTGACAGTGCACAGATGATAGTAGAGATGAGAAAATGTTTATTTAACTAGAAAAGCTTTGGGCAAGTATAAATGTTGCTGAGAAGAAATAAGCAGAAGGAAAAAGGATGACTATAAATTTCCTAAGAAGAGGATAATTCAGAAGGTATTAGAATTCACAGCACAGGTAGAGACACTGGCCTTAAACAGAAGAAGCAATTTTATTCTGTTGCTGTTGTTAGGTGCCGTAGAGTCATCTCCAACTCATAGCAACCCCATGGACAGCAGAATAAAACACCGCCCGGTCCTGTGCCAGCTCCACGATCCTTGCTATATCTGACTCCATTGTTGTAGCCACTGTGCCAATCCATCTTGTTAAGGGCTTTCTCCTTTTTCATTGACCCTCCACTTTTCCAAGTATGATATCCTTCTTCAAGGGTTGGCTCCTTCTTACAATATGACCAAAGTAGGTAAGACAAAGTCTGGCCATTCTACCTTCCAAGGAATTTTCCAAGGAATTTTATTATAATAAAGAGAAAAAAATTAAAAAGATTGAAGCAGATGCACATCGCTGTGTTTTTGAGGGGAGGTGGGTGGTACAGGGAACTTGTGTGAGCTCTTATCTCACAGCTTTTACCTTCTCTGAGAAGCAGAAGGTGAGGCTATGTACTAAGAACAAGGAGAGAGAGTAGGAAATCTGAAGGTTAAGGAGAAGGGAAAAAGTTGTTGCCCGGTGGTTGTTGTTGTTGTTGTTATTTGCCGTCGAGTCACCCCCGACTCATAGCGACCCCTCCTTCGGTTTCCGAGGCCCAGTGGTAGAAGAGACTAAATAGAAAATATAGTTAAGAGCTTAGCAGTGATGAAATTGGTGATTAGGAATCTATAAATGTACCAATCACTTCTGTTGTGGATTTTCTGCTGCCTGGGAACAGATATGAAGATCTTGTTATCTTGTATTTTTCAGGGAGGTAAAAGTTACTTATTAGTCACAAACTGAAGTACCCACAGTATTAAGCAGCTAACGTAAATGAAGATGCTCTTTTAGCCAACAGGGAGTGCTAGGGACTGTGATAAACAAGAAAGTGCATGATATATGTGGGTCATGAAGAGACCACGGAAAGGCAAATTATAACCAGAAGAGAGCTTGTGAAGCACTGCATCAACAAAAAATAATTGGCAACAATAATCCATTCAGGAACTTTGGTGAACAATTAATGCCAAATTAAATACCTTAATGCAGTAAATAAAAGATGCAGAATCTTGAAACATAAAACTGAGCAAAAGAGGCTTTCAAGAAAATCTTTCTTAATCTTGACTTAAGATAATGCAAATATTACAAAGCAATACACGTGCCATTTACAATAATTTTTAGTTTCCACGTCTCATGCTTTTGATCTTTCTCTTTTTCTTAACAAATATAAATTACCTCTTTGAATGGAAGCACAAAGGCTTTTGGGTTCCTGCTGTAGGGTCACCATAGGCATTCATCAAGCCCATCTTGTTCCATTGTCACTTGACAAATGGCCAATAGTCATGGAGTTAGGTAGGGTTTAGCACTGTCATCTATCATGTGATTGGGTTCTAAACATCTACTTCTTTGTAAAAAAAAAAAAAAACTATAAAGTCATTTTTTTTTAATTGGAGCAAAAGGGACTAGGAGATAGACAGCTTTACTTCTGCATTACAGTCATTTTTTTCTTGATGGAAGCTCAATAATATATGGTTGCTTTTTATGCTATAAATTTAATTTTTAAGTTAAAATATGTATTAGTTTCTAGGGTTGCAAAACAAAGTACTACAAAGTTGGTAGCTTTACACACAAAAATTTATGGTCTTACAGTTCTAGAGGCCAGCAGTTCAAATTTAGTGTGTTGGGTGGGCTACAGAGAAAGACCCAATTCAAAAATGCTCTATATTTTTCTATTAAGCTTTAAATAGGACAAAGACAAAAAACAAAGACAATCACACGGATGGAGCAAACCACCAGCATGCATACAGTATAGAGGCTAATGGAATCCACTGACTCAATCATGGTTTTTATTATAGATAAAAGGGAACAAAGGAATTCATCACAAGATCATGATTGGTGGCAGGTCAAATCATCACTCTCACAGGTGTGACTACGGAAGTGGGGAAAGGACCATGATTTGAATATGTACATAAATGCAGGTTAAGACAAATTACATCATTGCTGTTGCTAGGTGTCCTAAGTTAGCTCTGACTCACAGTGACCCTACGTACAACAGAAACACAGCCCAGTCATGCGTCATCCTCACAGTCCTTCCAACGTTTGAGCACACTGTTGCAGCTAATGTGTCAATTCATTTCCTTGAGGGTCTTCCCCATTTTCGTGACCCTCCATTTTACAAAGCATGGTATCTTTCTCCAGGGACTGGTCTCTTTTGACAACATGACCAAAGTGGGTGAGATGAAGTCTGGCCATTCTCGCTTCCAAGGAGCATTACAGCTGTACTTCTTCTAGGACAGATTTGTTCCTTCCTCTGCTAGTTCATGGTGTTTTGAGGATTTTTTCCCAACACCACAATTCAAAGGCATTAACTCATCTTCAGTCTTTCTTATGATGTTGTTGTTGTTGTTGTTAGGTGCCATTGAGTCAGCTCTGACTCTATGCACAACAGAAGGAAACACTGCCCGGTCTTATGCCAGCCTCACAATCCTTGCTATATCCAAGCCCATAGTTGCAACCATTGTGTCAATCCATCTCGAGGGTCTTCCCCTTTTTTGTTGCCCCTTCACTCTGCCAAGCATGATATCCTTCTCCAGGGAGCAGTCCCTTCTAACAACATGACCAAAGCAGCTGAGATGAAGTCTGGCCACTCTCCCTCGAGAAGCATTCTAGCTACACTTCTTTCAGGACAGATTTGTTAGTTCTTCTGCTAGTTCATGGTATTTTCAGTATTTTTTGCCAACACAACAACTCAAAAGTATCTCAACTCTTTTTTCTTATTATAGGATTAGATATTTTTCGTAAATCATTAAGGACATATCCAGATAAATTCTTTGTTAAGATGGACACACCTGGGCAAGTTCCCTAGTTCTTTGTATGATGCCTTTCTTCATACAAGTTAATTTTACTTTCCACCACATTCTTCCTGAGGGTACACTGCTTTTCCCTGGGCTTTCCTTGATTTGTCTAAGCACTGAAGAAGTAATATAAAGAACTCAAATATATCTGATCTTATGTCAAGACTCAAAATATAGTTAGGGCTCCCACTATAGATCACAGCCTTCCACAGGATTGAAGACTCCTACATGGGTGGGCCACTTCTCTCCCAAGGCTCTTGGGGAAGATCCTTCCTTGTCTCTTTCAACTTCATGTTGCTCTGGATTGCAGCTGTAGCATAACTCCATCATCACATGACCTTTTTCCTTCTGTGTCTCTGTGGGGTACTTTTTTATAGGCTACCATTCAGATCTTCCAATTGTCTGTCAGTCTGTTACACTGTGGTGGCCTGCATGCTGCTGTGAGGTTGGAGGCTATGCCACTGGTATTTGAAATATCAGCAGAAGTCACTCATGGTGGACAGGTTTCAGTGGCGCTTCAAGACAAAGACAGACTTGAAACAAGGAAGAGGCAATCCACTTCTCAAAGAATTGATGAGTGAAAACCTCATGAATAGCAGTGAATACTGGAAAACATTATGAACAGCCATGAAACATTGTTCGATACAGTGCTGGAAGATGAGCCTCTCGGGTTGGAAGGCATTCAAAATACAACTGAGGAAGAGCTGCCTCCTGAGAGTAGAGCTTATGTGGATGGAGTAAGGCTTTCGGGACCTCTGTTAGCTGATGTTGCATGACCTAAAATGAGAAGAAACAGCTTCAAACATCCATTAACAATCAAATCATGGAATGCATGAACCTAGGAAAATAGGAAGTTGTTAAAAATGAAATGGAACACATAAAGATCAATATCCTAGGCATTATTCAAAAACTCACTGCCATTGAGTCACTTCTAACTTATAGCAACCGCTTCTTGGATCTCCGAGGAAGTTATCTCTATGGAAGTAGATTGCCCAGTCTTCCTTCTGAGGAGTGGCTGGTGGGTTTGAACCTCCAGCCTTCTCATTAGCAGTCAAATGCCTTAGGCACTATGCCACTGAAATAGACTGGTTTTGGCCATTTTGAATTAGACAACCATATGATCCTCTATGCTGGGAATAACAAATTGAAGATGAATGGCATGGCATTCACCATCACAAATAATGTTTCAAGATCTATCCTGAAGTAAAGTGCTGTCAGTGATAGGATAATATCCATATGCTTACAAGGAAGGCCAGTTAATACTCCTGTTATACAAATTTACCAACCACCAAAGCCAAGGACAAGGAAATTGAAGATTCTTCCAACTTCTGCAGTCTCAAATTAACCAAACATGGAATCACGATGCCTTGATTATCACTGGTGATTGGAATGCAAAAGCTGGAAACAAAGAAGAACACCAGTAGTTGGAAAATATGGCCTTGGTGATAGAAATAATGCTGGAGATCGCATGATAGAATTTTTCAAGACCAATGATTTATTCAGTGCAAATACATTTTATCAATAACATAAATGGCAGCTATATACCTATGTGGACTTAGCCAGATAGAGAACACAGGAATCAGATTGACTATATCTGTGGAAAGAGGCAAAGGAGAAAAATCAATTATCTTCAGGCAGAACAAGGCCAGGAGCTGATTGTGGAACAGACTATCAACTGTTCATATGCAAGTTCAAGCTGAAGATGAAGATAATTAAAACATGTCCACAAGAGCCAAAATGTGACCTTGATTATATCCCTCCTGAATGTAGAGACCATCTAAAGACTATTTTGATGCACTGAACACCAATGACCAAAAACCAGAGGAACTGTGGGATGACATCAAGAATATTATCCATAAAGAATACAAAAGGTCATTAAAAAGACAGGAAAGGAAGAAATGACCAAAATGGATGACACACGATGTCACTCTGAAACTTGCCCTTGAATGGAGAGTAGCTAAAGAAAATGGAAGAAATGACAAGATAAAAGAGACGATTTCAAAGAGCAGTTCGAGAAGACAAAGTCAATTATTATAATGAAATGCGCAAAGACCTGGAGTAAGAAAACCAAAAGGGAAGAACATGCTTGGAATTTCCCAAGCTGAAAGAACTGCGGAGAAAATGTAAGCAATATTGAAAGATTCTATGGGCAAAATATTGAATAATACAGGAAACATCAAAAGAAGATGAAAATAATACACAGAGTCACTGTACCAAAAAGAAGTGCTTGATATTCATCCATTTCAGGAGGTGGCATATGATGAAGAATCAATGGTATTGAAGAAAGAAGCTGAAACTGCACTGAAGAAACTGATGAAAAGCAAGGCTCCAGGTATTGACGGAATACCTATCGAGATGTTTCAACAAACGGATGCTGTGCTGGAGGCACTCAATAGCCTGTGCCAAAAAATTTGGAAGACAGCTACCTGGCCAACTCACTGGACAAGTTCTGTATCTGTTTCCATTCCAAAGAAAGGTCATCACACAGAATGTGGAACTTATCGAACAATATCATACGCCAGGAAAATCTTGCTGAACATAATTCAAAAATGGCTGCAGCTGTAAATACACTGACAGAAAACTTCCAGAAATGCAAGCTGGATTCAAAAGGGGATGTGGAACAAGGGATACCATTGCCAGTGACAGGTGGATCTTGGCTGAAAGCAAAGGATACCAGAAAGATGTTTACTCATGTTTTATTGACTATGCAAAAGCATTCGATTGTGTGGATCATAATTATGCATAACTTTGAGAAGAATGGGAATTACAGAACACTTAATTGTGCTCATGAGGAACCTGTACGTAGACCAGGAGGCTGTCATCTGAACAAAATAAGGGGAAACTGCATGGTTTAAAATCAGGAAGAGAGTGTGTCAGGGTTGTATCCTTTCACCATACTTATTCAATCTGCATGCTGAGCAAATAATCTGAAGAGCTGGACTATATGAAGAAGAGCGTGGCATCGGGATTGGAAGAAGACTCATTAACAACCAGTGATATGCAGATGGACACAACTGCTTGCTGAAAGTGATGATGACTTGAAGCACTAACTGATGAAGATTAAAGAGATTAAAAATTAAAGAGTCTGCAGTATGGATTACACCTCAGCATAAAGAAAACAAAAATCTTCATAACTAGAAGTAGCATCATGATAAATGGAGAAAAGATTGAAGTTGTCAAAGACTTCATATTACTTGGTTCTACAATGAACACCAATGGAAGCAGCAGTCAAGACATCAAAGGACATATTACACTGGACAAATCTGGACAAATCTGCTGCAAAAGACCTCTTTCAAGTGCTAATGAGCAGAGATGTCTCTTTGAAGACTAAGGTGAACTTAACCCAAGCCATGATATTTTCACCTGCCTCATATGCATGTGAGAGCTGGACAATGAATAAAGAAGACCAAAGAAGAGTTGATGCTTTTGAGTTGGGGTGCTGGCGAAGAATGCTGAAAGTACTGTGGACTGCTAAAGAACTAACAAATCTGTCCTGGAAATAGTGCAGCCAGAATGCTCCTTGGAAGAGAGAATAGCCAGACTTCATCTCACCTACTTTGGTCAGGCTGTCAGAAGGGACCATTCCCTGGAGAAGGATATCATATTTGGTAAAGTGGAGGGTCAACAAAAATGATGAAGGCCCTCAAGGAGATGGACTGACACAGTGACTGCAATGGTGCAAGGATTGTGAGGCTGGCCCAGGACTGGGCAGTGTTTCGTTCTCTTGTACATAGGGTAGCTATGAGCCAGAGCTGACTCGACAGCATCTAACAACAACAACCATTCAGATTGGAAAGCAGCTCTGGTGGCACAGTGCCTGAGGCATTTGACTGCTAATCAGAAGGTTGGTGGTTCAAACCCACCAGCTGCTCTGAAGAAGGAAGATGGGACAATCTACCTCCATAAAGATTTACTGCCTTTGAAATGCAATGGGGGTTGTTATGATTGGATTAAGATCCACGCTACGCTGGCATGACCTCATGTTAACTTAAATGATAATATCTTCAAAGACTCTATTTCCAACCAGGGTCATGTTCACAGGTACCTGGGTTAGGATATTTTTTGATCATATAATTATACATATATTTTTTTTGATTATACAACTCAATCCATCACACAAGCTATAGAGAGTGAATTGTTGATAGAAACTGGCAAAAAAAAAAAACAAACTTGATTATCATTATATGAGTTCTGAGCAGCTTGAAGAAATAGACTACAATCAACAAATTTCTAAATTATGATTAAAATGCATTGTAGTATAATTAAACATGATGTTAAAACAAGGTGGGAAAAGAAGCACAAAATCAAAACTGCAATTAATAAGGTGAACTCAATATACAGTCAAATAGCCAATGGAATAATCTACCACACACATACACACAAACCCACCTACGCAAAAAGTTCCTTTGCAACAAATACCACCTTGAGTGCTTGCAATGCAAATTATATTCTCTAACTGTAAGTATATATTATATTAATGACCTGTGAAAGATCATATGAGAAGGAAAAAAAAATCATTCCCTTCCTTTCAGGATAATATGCCTAAGGCTTCCATTTCCCCTATGGACACAGCTTTGCCTATTGGACTCTAGTCCTCAAATCCATAAACTAATATCTCCTTGACTCACAGGAGGAAAAGCATTGTCAGTTTTGGTTTCCTCCTTATTGGAACATTACTTTTTTTCTTGAGGCACTAGTATCTTTAATACGATTACAGTCAAATCTTCTAAGATGAATGTTCTAAAGAAACGTTTAATGTTATTTTTCTCTAGATGATACTCTTTAA
>NW_006921748.1:4728346-4760380 GCF_000298275.1 Orycteropus afer afer
GGGTTTGAACTGCCAGCCTTCTGGTTGGCAGTCAGATGACTTAGGCACTATGTCAGCAGAGCTCCTGGATTACATGTATGAATATCTTGAAATCAAGTACTAACACTTGGTTTTCATGCCTTCATCAGTGCTGTCTGTGACTATGCTGGGGCCAATAACTATTTCTTTAACTATCATGAGTTAATGAGAAAAGCAGAGATGACTGAAGACAAAAATATGCTTTAGGGACAAGTAAAGGCTAAACAACAACATGGTAGTTCTAATGAAGCTTTCATAGTAATTTAAACAGAAAAATGAAGCAACAACATTGAATTTTCACATGGTGTACAGCACTATAGATATATAAGTAACTGACTTTGAGTCAACTCTGACTCATGGCAACCTTACGTACAACAGAACAAAATGTTACCTAGTCCTGCACCATCCTCATGATCGCTGGCATATTCAAGTCTATTGTTGCAGCTATTGTGCAAATTCATCTTACTGAGACTTTCCCATACTCTCATTGGCCCTCTACTTCACCAAAATGATGTTCTCCTCCAATGACTGATCTGTCCTTACAACTGTTCAAAGCAAGGGAGTCACACAAAGCTGTGATGAAATCCAAAAAGGCTTTTATTGGCTATATTTTGCAGGTTATTTCCAGGCCTTTCTTTCCTAGTCTGTCTTAATCTGAAAGCTCCATTGAAACCGGTTCTCCATTGGTGACAAACTGGTATTTGAAATACTGGTGGTAAAGTGTCCAGCTCATAGCAACGGGCAAACCATCACAGTGTGACAAACTGACAGATGGGTGGTGGGACAGCAGTACAGAACTGCTGAATTTCACAGCACAAGTCCTGCAAGGATAGTCAATGCCATAGTCATGTTGTAAGCAATAGAGTTTCCACACAGACACAGAAATTATCATATCAAGTTTGCTAATTTGAGTATTTCTGTATTTAATTTATAAATTTGTTTTAATTTTATGGTTTGTAAGTACTATACATATAAGGAGCTTTACATTAAATAACATTATAATAAACGTAATTTGTGTTGGCACTGGGATCAGAGAATTTGGTCCCTTACAAATTGTCAATAGAAGTTTGAGAAATCCATTTCACATCAAACATACATCCACTGCTGAAATTATTCCACAGATGGACACTTTTGACAATTTGTTTTACTACGACAGCTCAGAGAGTTAGAAAGTTCTATTTTTATTGTTTGCTGAAATTACATTTCCTCTGGTGGCATAGTGCCTAAGGCATCTGACTGCTAACCAGAAGGCTGGTGGTTCAAACCCACCAGCCACTCCTCGAAGGAAGATTGGCAATATACTTCCATAGAGATACTTCCTCAGAAACCCAAAGAGGGGTCACTGGGAGTGGAATCGACTCAACTGCCAAGAGTTAAGTTCCAACAACTGGTGGTACTTATATTTACGAACAAATTAAGTCTGTTTCCTTTGTGCTTAAACTTTAAATAACATTATAGAAGGGACAGTGACAAAAGTATATGGTGCACTATTCTTGCCTTTAAAAAGTCCTGAATGTAGTTGGAAGATTAACATTTTAGATTAAATATATAGGTGCTCAGAAGAATCAGGGATCTTAGTTCTAGGGACAATTCTGAAAATTTCTAGGTTCTAACTGGGAAGCTGGGGTGGCCAGTGGTTAAGTGTGCAGCTGTTAACCCAAAGGCTGAGGATTGGAATCTGCCAGCTGCTCTGCGGGAGAAAGATGTGTTAGCTTCATTAAAGATTTCTCACTGACATCAAGTAGATTCTGACTCATAGTGACCCTCATTAGGTTTCTGAGGTGGTAAATGTTTACTGAAGAAGACTGCCCTGTCTTCCTTCTCCAGAGCAGCTGGGGGCTCTCAACCACCAACCTTCTGGTTAGCAGTCAAACACCTTAGGCACTGCGCCACCAGACCTCCTGTCCCTGTAAACTCTTAACAGTCTTAGAGATCACAGCCTTACAAACCCTATGGGACAGTTCTACTCTGTCTTATGGGTCGCTATGAGTGGGAATCAACCAGACAGCTAAGGGTAAGTTAGATTGAGTCTTGAAAAGAAGATTGGAGCTGAGTAATGGTAATATAATAAACCCATAGAAATAAACCCCACCCCAAAATCTACTGCCATCTGATTCTGATTCATGATGGCTCCATGTATTAAAGAGTATAACCTACCTCCGTAGGCTCTTCTTGCCTGTAATCTTTAGGGACGCGTGTCCACAGGCCTACCTTCTGTTGCGCTACTGGGTTTCTTCACAAAACGATGGTGCCAACCAGGACCTGGAGGTGAACATGGGGAGTGCAAACAAACACTCCAGTTGCTTGCCTTAAATAATAAAGCTAAGCAATGGTTATGTCAAAACTAGAAACCAGGTTTCTTTGAACATTTTACCCCCACTGCTCAGAGCAGAAACAGAAACTTTTTGGTTGCGATAGCAAATGATTTCTCCAATCTACAATTTTGGCAAACCACTTTAGTTTAAGCTTATAAGTATTACCTGCCTAGCCCACAGCCAACGAAAGGTGTTGCAAATCTTTTTGAGTCAAATTACCTTTTAGAACGCTTACTTTAAAAAGAAAAGTTAAGACAGGAAGAACACATGAAACCTGGAATGTAACCAAATAGACTGTATTTCCGGAACCCTATTTACCCTTAAAAAAGATGGCGAGCACCCACGACACATGCGCATGAGCCGTGCTTGGGCGGGGAGTTCCTTGGCGTCGGGTCACGCTCTGGGAGGTGATTTGCGGCGTTCTGGTCGAGGGGCGGAACCGGAAGCGCCCGTGTTGTTATGTTCAGCTGTTTCAGCTACTGCATCTGTCCTGTGTCGATTTCCTTCCTTAGGTGTTGATTTTGCTGTTATTGCCATGGGGGAATCGGAGAAGTTTCACTACATCTACAGTTGTGATCTGGACATCAACGTACAGCTCAAGATGTAAGCTTGCGGGGGCGCTGGGACGGGGACGCAGGGCTCTGCGGGTTGAGGAGAGAACATGGTGATTAGCCTGAACGCCGGGCCTACGGGCGATCGGGAAGGCAGTGGCCCGGAAAGCGACGAAAAGTGGAAGTGTGGAAAGGGGCTCTGGGAAATTTGAGGACGTAGTGTCTGTGCGAAAGGAAGCCGTAGGAATAAGCCTATACGTTTCCCGCTTTTTTCCAATCCTTCAAAGCATTTTGCTGTTCATGCAGTCTTTTGAAAGATTATTGCAGTTTCATTTTTAAGTGATGAATAAACCAAGGCTCAGTAAAGTCGTGATCTCACAGTTAAGAGAAAAAGCTTTACTTTAGAACGGGGCTGGAGAGCAGAATGGTGACTGCAGAACTTTACGGAGTTGCAGAGGCAGGCAGATCTTAGAGTTGAGGTAGAGATGCACGTGGGTGCAGCATTACAAGCTGGGGCGGTTATAGAGGCTTATGTTGAATCTGTGGGCAGTCAGGCATTGCCAAGCCAGAACAATGGGGAATGAGTAGAATTTGAGGGTCCAGAAGGACATGCAAAGGGACTTGCAGAGGGAGAAGGAAGACATGAGAAGAGTTCTACAGGAAAACCTTGGGACACTATCTCAACATGCCAAAGACATGGCATGTTGAGATGAGAATAATAGAACTGAGATTGGGGCATGAGTAGGATCAAGTTGAAAACTGTGTGTATTTTAAGGTGCTGTTATGTTGTTCTTGTTAGGTACCATCAAGTTGGTTCTGACTCAGTGAACTGTGTGATAGAGTAGAAGTGTCTCATAGGATTTTCTAAGCTGTAATCTTTATGGGAGCAGATCGCCAAGTCTTTCTCCCTCTGAGCCGCTGGGTAGGTTTGAATATGCCACCATTTTTTTTTTTTTTTTTGCAGCTGAGTTCTTAACCATTGCACCACCAGGGCTCGTTGGAGGTGTTATAAAAATCTTTTTTTTTTTTTTTTAATTTATTGTGGTAAAATATATGTAACAAAAATATTGCCACATTAAACATTTTTATGTGTACAGTGACATTAATTGCATTCATCATTGTGCGTCCATCACCAGTATTTCCAAGCTTTCATCACCCCGGAAACTTGGTATCCCTTAAGCAATAACACCCTGTTCTCCCTTTCCCCTCACCTTTGGTATCCACTAACAAATTTTGTCTTCATGCATTTGCCTATTCTATATAGTTCATAGAAGCAGGATAACCCAACATTTGTCTTTTTATGTCCGACTTACTTTACTTAATAGAAATATTTTCATCTGTCAAAACTATCACAAATTATTAACCATAGCATCATTCATAATAAACATTTACTGCATATGTTCAAATTTAAATAGACAAAAGCCTAGCCTGTGGTATGTAATACATACATTTTTCTCTGTTTCTGATACGTTTTTGCAGTTTCAGATGCACTTTGGAACGATTGTGTTAGTTTCAGTATTAAAAGCTTAACTTTAAGCTCTGACATGTCCTTTACCATTCATTTTGAGGTGTTGGTAAAAAATAATATGACAGCAACCAAACTGTGCCTTTGTATAATTCTGTACATGACATTATATTCCTGCAACATACACAACTAGATGCCTATACAGGACCTGCATTGCCGTCATCTGGAAAAGGCCTTTCCTTCAGTCTTTGTTCTTTCCCTATATTCTTGGTTATGTAAGTACTTTTTTGTTTTGAAACATTTGAACATTAAGAGAAAGATTTTTAAAAAATCCAAAAAAGGAGTGCATTATTAACACACATGCCCACAGCTTGAGTGTTTTGGGCTAAGGAGAAAGTATTAATCCGAGACATGGCAAAATTTGATAGTAATTAATTTCTGAGACTGCCAATGTTAGGATATATTTTTTCTTTTTTTGAGTGAGGTATGGAAATTTCCATTTAAAATCATTTGATTAGAGAATAGTGTAGTATTCTTGTCTATGTATTCTCCCTGGGCCTTTTTACCTGTTTCTATGTTTTTAATAGCATCTTGTCTATTTTCTTAACTCTGTAATTAAACATCAGACTACTCACCGGATATGGTCACTCTGGATGTCCCAAAGCACTGTAAAAGTAACTTGTCCCAAATGGAATATGTATTAGCTTTCCTCTCTGACTTTGATCTTTCTGTAGTCTTTTACTCTATTTTCTGATTGTTTGCATCAAGTTGGTTAAGACAGAAAACAGGGAAAACTTACCAACTGTGATCAGTCACCACATTGAGTAAATGTACCTATTAATTCTCTTTGATGCGTGGCCCTTTTTTCTACCTCACTTCCCCAGCTTTATATGTTTTTCATTTTGACTGAAAATCTTCTAACTGGTCTTCTTGTTTCAATCCCAGTCTAGTCCTTACACTACTGTCAAAAGTGTAATAAAAAGAAACCTGATTATGTTACCCTCTCAAATAATTCAAGGAGCTCTGGGAGTACAGTGCCTAAGGCATCTGAATACTAACCAGAAGGTTGGTGGTTCAAACCCACAAGCCACTCCATGGAATCAAGATTGGGCAATCTACTTCTGTAAAGATTTATCACCTCAGAAACCCCGTGGGGGTTGCTATGAGTTGGAATCGACTCGATGGCAGTGGGTTTTTTGGTTCTCAAATAATTCAATGAACAGGTTTTTTTTTTTTTTTTTAAATAGTATTTACATCTTGCCAGGTTTCATACTGAATTTGATGGCTACTTAGCTTCGTTGCCCAGTCCCTACTTTTCACTCTCATCTCTAGCTGCTTCTCCAAATGACTTAGCTATAACCTCTAGTTGTATCAAACAGCTTAGACTTCCTCAGACACATCATCTTCTCTCTTAGGTTTTGTGCATATTGTTCTTTCTCTCTGGGATGATGCCCTGTCTCTTTTGTTCCCATGTGTTCTGTATTGTTCAGGCTCATTTCAGTCTTCTGTCTGGGTGCTCCATCTCTGCCCTCATGCCAGTGATACATGCTGCAGGGACTCTGATGTATCTTGCTAGAGTAGGAAAAACAAAACAAAAAAAAATTACCTTTGGCTTCTGCTTGTTTCTAAATAGAATTTATTTTTCACAGCAGTTTAGAAAAGTTGATTTAGAAAAATTGAGCAAAAAGTCCAGAGTTCCTGTTTATTCCTGGCTCTTTGTACATTGTGTCCACTACTAATGTTTTGCATTCTTGTGATATGTTTGTTATAATTGATAAACTAATGTTGATGCATTATTCTTAAAGTCTATCATTTACATGATGGCCCTCTCTTTGTGTTGTATAACCCTTTGCTGTTGTGTTGATTCAGACTCATAGTGACCGTATAGGACAGAGGAGAACTCCCCTTCTTCTCACCTACTTTGGTCACGTTGTAAGAAGGGACTATTCCCTGGAGAAAGAGATCATGCTGGGTAAAGTGGAGGGTCAATGAAAAAATGGGAAGCCCCTTAAGAAGATGGGTTGACCCAGTGGCTGCAATGATGGGCTCAGGTATAGCAACATCATGCGTCTTGCACAGGACCAGGCAGTGTTTCATTCTGCTGTATATAGGGTTGCTGTGAGTCAGAGACCACTCTGTGGCACCTAACAATGGCACCTAACAATAACAGTAACAACAACATAGTGGAGTGGCTGGTGAGTTTGAACTGCTGACCTTTCAGTCAGCAGCCATTTGTTTAACTACTGTGCCACCAGGGCTCCTTTGTATCGTATTGTTGTTGTTATGTGCCGTCGAGTCGGCCCCGACTCATAGCGACCCCTCCTTGGATTTCCGAGGCAGTATCACTACGGAAGTAGGATTGCCCAACCTTCCTTCCGAGGAGTGGCTGGTGGGTTTGAACCGCCAGCCGTCTGGTTAGCAGGCAAGTGTCTTAGCCACTATGCTACCAGAGCTCCCTTGTATCGTATAGTCCTGTGGATTTTGACAAATACTAATGCCATATGTCCACTGTTACAGTATTATCATACATAGTAGTTTCACTGCCCTCAAAATGCCTTATTTCATTTTGGCTTTTATTGTTAGCTCTGTTATTTATTTTGTGATCTTAAATAATGAGCTTGATAGCTGAGCCTCAACTTCCTTATTTTAAAATGCATGTGATTGAAATTAAGTAAGAAAGAGTAGGTAAAAAGCCTGGCACAATATCTGACATAATCTTGATACTTAAGAAATGTTACCGTTTTAGTATCCTGTTGCCAAAGGGAGAGTGGGCTGCATCTTCTGACCTCCTCTAACTGCACAAGAGGAAGACAGAATCACCATCAGTAGCCCAAGGCTTATTCCTGTGAGGCCAGACATGCTGCCTCCCTCTAGCCCTTTCACCAACCCAGACACCAACCATTCCTCCCACAGCAACCACCACCTCTCTACTGGGTTTGATAATTCGCTGCAGTGGCCACACAGAACGCACAGATTATGGGTTATAGGGAAGCAACAGGCTACAATTCAAGTTCAGAAGTGCACTCAGTCTCTCGTAGCCAGCCATCTCACTTAGCAGCTGGCAAGCTCAGTAGTACATCGCTCTCTCAGCAGTGCACGTCTCTTACGTTTCTCTCTCAGCAGTGCATGTCTCTAGCATCTCTCTCAGCAGTGTGTGTCTCTTGCCTCTCTCTCTCTTTCAGCAGTGTGTCTCTCTTATGTCTCTCAGGAGTGAGTTTCTCTCAGAAGCAAGTTTCTCTCGGCTGCACATCTTAGCCAACAGTCAGAGAGACTCCTTCTGCCTCTAGGAGAGCTTCTTTTGAGCCTGCCAGAGTGGCCCAAACCAACCAATCCCAGCATCAGAGTTCTGCATGCCTGAGAGAGAGTGAACTTCCCAAAAGTGACTTTGTGCCATTCACAACAGAAATACCCCAGGTGGATAACTTTAACAATCAGGAGCTACTCAGCTGCCCATAGCAAATTCCACCACGGAGTTTACAAAGACTTATGGCTAGAAAAGCCACACTATGTAATTTACTACACCACACCTTTGCATATGTTTTATAATTCATAACAGTATACTTTTTAATTTAAATAAATGGTCAGGTAATACATATATATAGTAACAGACTAAAAGAATACAAAAAGAATATGCAGTGAAAAGTAATTTTTTCTCCCCAGAATCAATAAGATTTAACATTAGCTTGTAACATGGTATTACTTATTTTGTCTTTTATTTTTTATCCTTTGTGCCCAGGATAGGAGGTGTGGTGCTACAGTGGGTAGTGTTTGGCTACTAACAAAAGGGTCAGTGGTTTGAAACCACCAACTGCGCCACAGGAAAAAGATATGGCAGTTTGCTTCCATAAAAGATTTATAGCCTTGACACTCTGTGGGGCAGCTCTCCTCTGTTCTGTAATGTCACTGTGAGCTGGAATTGACTTGATAGCTTCTGGGTGTAGTTTTTGGTTTCATACCTAGCACAGTAAATGAATATTAAAAGAATAAATGAATAAGTAGTCAACCTAAGTACATAAAATGACATGAATGACTGGAAAGCTGGTGACTTCTAAAAGGGAGATCAAGAGTTAGTGGTAAAGTTTAAAATTGAGAAGCCTAAAAATAGAGAAATATGTTAAAGACGATAGATACCATCTTGGCTTTATTAGGATTTTAAGAGACCTTGATTAGATGTAAGAGTAACTTGAATTTCACATACAAAAAAGTTATTTAGCTAGCATTCTATACTTTTCTGAATATTTGCTGTGCATATGTGTGTATAAAAATTCAAAAGAAAAATATCTAAAACATTGTTCTTATGTTTCCAGAGGAAGTTTGGAGGGGAAGAGAGAACAAAAGAGCTATAAAGCTGTCCTGGAAGACCCAATGTTGAAGTTTTCAGGACTATACCAAGAGACGTGTTCTGATCTGTATGTTACTTGTCAAGTTTTTACAGAAGGGAAGCCTCTGGCCTTGCCAGTGAGAACATCCTACAAGGCATTTAGTACAAGATGGAAGTAAGTTATTTTCTTGTGTATGCTGGATTCCATATTGTGCTTGTATTTGCTTATAAATGTTGCAGATATAATTTAGTCAGGATTACAGAGGAATTTCTTAATACTGCTAAGCATTGCACAAGGAACCCTGGTAGCATAGCGGTTGGCATTTGCGAATTCAAACCCACCAGTGGCTGTGTGGGAGAAATGAGCTGGCAATTTGCTCCCGTAAAGATTACAGCCTAGAAACCTGTAGAGCAGTTCTCCTGTCATATAGGGTCTCTATGAGTTGCAATCAACTCTGTGGCATACAACAACAGTAATTATTGAATGGATAGTTTAAATTAAAGCAGTGACATACTCAAAAAACATTTTATATCAGTAATACAATTGAAATGAAGTTGCATTTATGTTTATATTCAGTATATTGACATATTTTGATAAACAGTTTATTGATTTACAAAATGACCAAAAATACATCCATAGCACCTTTCGGTTTTCTACCATTCTGTGCCCTTGAACATATAAAATATTTTTGGATAGTCTAAGGTGTTACCCAGCCAGATGTTTGAAGCACAGAATTTTTTACCTGCAAAATAATTTTATTAAAAAAAAAAGCTCTTCTTCCAAAGCCCAGTGTGTAAAAGAAATAAAAATGGGCTTGCTGTGATTGAAGAGGTTTTGGGGACCCAGTGTTGGATAGCAAAGGGTTTGAGGTGAATGCTCAGTTGGGCATGTTACTGTCTCTCAGTCATTAACGGATAGAACATAGAGGTGAGCAATTTCACAGTTGCTTTTGGATGTTATTTCTAGTTTCTCTTCAACTTTATTGTTTATTTTGTGCCACCAAGTTGATTATGACTGGTAGTCACTCCATGGGACAGAGTAGAACTGCCCCATAGTGTGTCCTCAGCTGTCATCTTTAAGGAAGCAGATCGCCAGGTATTTTTCTCCTGCAGAGCCTTGTCTGGTTAGCCACAAAGCCTGCATTACTGCGTCAACAGGGCTCATTCTCTTTAACTTTAGCTGTGTTAATTGACCTCTGAGTGATTGGATTATTTGCAAAGATGACATTGCTTAGTGTTTCCTTTTCAAGCTCACCTACCGTGTGCACAGTACTTAAATTTAATTATTATTTTTTTAAAAAAACTTGATAGTAGAAAAGCATTTAATGACTTTTTCAATTCTTGAAATTGATAGCAACCTTTAATTTTCCTTGAATTCATAAGGTGTAAATATACTCAATAATTTGTCATTTATAATTTGAAAAATTCTGTTCTGTTTCTCACTGGTGCAGATGTATTTAACATAAATGGGGACATTGCCCTTTGAGAGTATTTTTGAGTAAATAGAAGCTTTTTTTTTCCTAATGATTCAATACTTCTGTTGAGTATTAATTTTTTGTGTCATTTGAATATTATTTTGGGATTATAAAAGCCATCTGCTCTTTAAAGGAGTTGTAATTATGTGAATCCAATGGTATAGATGCAGCAGAAAATCTGCAAAGAGGAATTGTTGTTCCTAGGTGTTCTTGAGTTGGTTCCAATCCATAGCAACTATTTGTACAATAGAACTTAACACAGGCCTGTCCTGCACCATGCTCGCAACCATTCCTGTGTTAGAGCCCATTGTTGCAATCACTGTGCCAATACATCTTGTTCAGTGTCTTCCTCTTTTTTCCAGATTACTTTACTAAATGTGATAGCCTTCTCCAGACACTGGTCCCTCCTGATAACATGTTCAAAGTACATGAGAAAAAGTCTCACCATCCTTGCTTCTAAGGAACATCTGGCTGTACTTTTTTCTAAAACAGATCTGTTCATTCTTCTAGCAATCCATGGTATATTTCGTATTCTACGCCAACACCACAGTTCAAAGGTATTCATTCTTCTATAGTCTTCCTTATTTTTGGTACAGCTTTCACATGCATATGAGGCTGTTGAAAATACTGTGGCTTGGAACAGGCACACCTTAGTTTTCAAAGTGACATCTTTGCTCTTCAACACTTTAAAGAGGTTTTGTGCAGCATATTTGCCAGTGCAATATATTGTCTGATTTCTTGATTGCTGCTTCCATGGGCATTGATTGTGGATCCAAGTAAAATGAAATCTCTGAAAACTTCAATCTTTTTTCCATTGATTGTGATGCTGCTTGTTGGTCTAGTCGTGAGGATTTTTGTTTCCTTTATGTTGAAGGGTAATCATGTTGAAGGCTGTAGTTTTTGACCTTCATCAATAAGTGCTTCAGGTCTTCTTCACTTACAGCAAGCAAGGTTGTATCATCCACATACTCCAGGTTGTTAATGAGTCTTCCTTCAACCTCGATGCTGCATTCCTCTTTATATAGCCCAGTTTCTGGAATAATTTGCTTAACATCCAGATTCAAAAAGTATGGTAAAAGGATATAACCTTAAGCACACGTCTTCTGATTTTAAGTCATACGGTGTGCTTTGTTCAGTTTGAACGACTGCCTCTGTATTTTATATTCATGTTCCACATGAGCACAGTTAAGTGTTCTGGAATTCCTATTCTTCAGTGTTATCCATAATTTGTTATATTCCACACTGTCAAATATGTTTGCATAGTCAATAAAACACAGATAAACATCTTTTTGGTATTCTCTACTTTCTGTCAAGATCCATCTGACATAAGCAGTGACCCCTTATTGCATCTCCTCTTTTGAATCTGGCTTGAATTTCTGGCAGTTCCTGACAATATACAGCTGCAGCCATTTTTTAATTATCTTCAGCAAATCTTTACTTGCTTGTGATCTTAAAGATATTGTTTGATAATTTCCACATTCTGTTGTATCAGCTTTCTTAGTAATGGGCACAAATATGAGTCTGTCCCAGTCAGTTGGCCAAGTAACAATCTTCCAAGTTTCTTGGCATAGACAAGTGAGTGCTTCCAGCATTGTATCCACTTGTTGAAACATCTCAATTGGTATCCCATCAATTATTGGAGTTTTGTTTTTTTGTTGAAGCTTTCAGTGTAGCTTGGACTTCTTCCTTCATTATCATTGGTTCTTGCTCATATGCTGCCTCCTGGAATGGTGAAACATCGACCAATTCTCTTTGATATAATAACCCTGTTTTTCTTTCTTTCTTTGCTTGATGTTCCTGTGTCTTTCAATATTTTGCCCATAGAACCTTTCAGGATTGCAGCTTGAGCCTTGAATTTTTTCTTCAGGTCGTTTAGTGTGGGAAGTGGCCATTGTGTGCTTCTTCTGTCTGACTGGATAACCCCAGTTCTTTCCCATTTCATTATAACGTTTTGTCTTTTTCAGCTGCCCTTCCCAGTCTTCTCGTTAGCTCTTTTACTACATTTTTTTTTTTCCTGTTCGCTTGAGCTACTTGATGTTCAAGAGCTAGTTCCAGTCTCTCTTCACATCAATTTTAGGTTTTTCTTTCCCTCCTGTCTATTTAATGACCTTTTGCTTTCTTCAAGTATGATGGACTTCATGTCATCTGACATCTTGTCTGGCGTTCAGTCATTAATGTTTGGTGTATCAAATCTGTTCTTGAGATGGTCTCTAAATTCATGTGGGATGTATTTAAGGTCATACTTTGTCTCTTATTGTTGTTTGTTGTTATGTGCTGTTGAGTTGGCCCCGACTCATAGCGACCCCTCCTTGGGTTGCCAAGGCAGCATCACTACGGAAGTAGATTGCCCAACCTTCCTTCAGAGGAGTGGCTGATGGATTTGACCTGCCAGCCGTCTGGTTAGCAGTCAAGTGCCTTAGACACTATGCTACCAGAGCTCCTTTGTCTCTCATAGACTTGTTTTAATTTTCTTCAGCTTTACTTTGAACTTGCATATGAGCAGTTGATGGTCTGTTGGGCATTTGGCCCCTGGCCTCGTTCTGGCTGTCAGTATTGAGCTTTTTCCTTGGCTCTTTCTACAGATGTAGTCAGTTTGATTCCTGTGTATTTCACATGGCAACATCCATGTGTATAGTCACCATTTATGTTGTTGACAAAAGGTTTTTACTATGAATAGTTTGTTGGTCTTACAAAATCCTATCATGTGATTTCCAGCATCATTGCTGTCATCAAGGACGTATTTTCCAACTACTGATTCTTCTTTGTTTCCAACTCTCACATTCCAATTACCAGTAGTTATCAGTGCATCTTGATTGCACATTTGATCAATTTAAGACTGCAGAAGTTGGTAAAAATCTTCAATTTCTTCACCTTTGGCATTATTGGTTAGTGCATAAATTGAACAATAGTTGTATTAAGTGGTTTTACTTATATATTTGTGTAGATATTGTCCTATCACTGACAGCATTGTACTTCAGGATAGATCTTGAAATGCTCTTTTTGGCAATGAATATGACATCATGTTTTTTCTTTCTATCTATTGTATTCAGAATGGCCACTATGAGTCCATTTCAACTCGCTAATTCCTAGGATATCTATCGTCAAGCTTTCCATTCATTTTTTTACAACTTCCGGTTTTCCTTTATACATTCCACATTCTAAATTCTGATGAATGTTTGCAGCTATTTTTCTTCATTTTGAGTTGTGCCTCATCAGCAAATGAAGGTCTCAAAAGTTTTACTCCATCCCATCATTAAGGTTGACTCCACTTTGGGAAGGCAGCTCTTCTGTAGTTGTATTTTCAGTGCCATGCATCCTGAAGGGCTCATATTCCATACGTAGACAGTGTTCTTTTGCTATTCATAAGGTTTATGGTGGCCAGTTTTTTTTTTTTTTAAATACATCATCAGGTCCTTCTAGTCTCTCTTCCTTTGGAAGCTCTGCTGAGACCTATCACCATGGTAACCCTGCTGGTATTTGAAATACCTTTGGCATGGTTTCCAGTATCACAGCAACATGTAAGCCACCACAGTACAGGCAAACTGATAGACGAGTGATGGCAAAGATGAATTGTTGTTGTTGTTATGTGCTGTTGAGTCGGCCCCAACTCACAGCAACCCGTCCTTGAGTTTCCAGGGCAGTATCACTATGGAAGTAGATTGTCCAGTCTTCCTTCTGAGGAGCGGCTGATGGGTTTGAACCTCCAGCCTTCTGGGTAGCAGTCAAGTGCCTTAGGCACTATGCTACCAGAGCTCCTGGAAAGATGAATAGAGAGTTAAAAGATCTGTGCTATCATTATTGTGTTATTACAAACCAAAACCAGACTCATTGCTGTCGAGTTGATCCTGATTCATAGCTACCCTTTCTTGGGTTTCCAAAGTGGTATCTCTACAGAAGTAGATTGCCCAGTCTTCCTTCCGAAGAGTGGCAGGTGGGTTTGAACCGCCAGCCTTCTGGTTAGCAGTCAAATGCCTTAGGCACTAAGCCACCAGAGCTCCCTATTCTGTTATTGAAAACAAACAATTCTTTAGTGAGATTATGTATGCAACCATGCTTTGCATAATTAGTATTAATGAATAACTTTAGGAACAGAAAAACCTATGTGAAAAAAAGTCACAGGTCTATCTAGAAAAATCTGGTTACTTCTTCATGTTAGGAAAGTAGTAGATAGTCTACTTCAGCCTTTGTATGGTTTTGTTATTTTTTTCTCTCCCTGCTTTATTGAAGCACCGCTGTGTATTACAGGACCAAATTATCCTCACCAGGGTTTGAGAGTAATATAAATAATTCTGATTTTCTTCCTTTATAGTATAAACTTATATTCTGGAGATTGCTTAAATAAAATCACAGTTGGATTCATAAAATTCTAATATGTTTAAATGTTTTTCTAAATTTTTGTTACCCATTATCACAATACCTTGTGTCTTAGTGATATTGTCTGGGTTTCTTGATTAAAGGTGTTACTAGTGTTTTCGTTCATGTGCTCTTATTTTTAAATTTTTTTTAATGTGTTCTATACTTAAAATTGAAGTTGATTATATGAACACTAAGGTGGTTGCCATATCATTTCTTAAAGTATTAATCTAATCTTGGATCCTTTTTCTTGACCAAAACTTCTCATATGGTTTGTCAATTTGAAAAAAAGTTATATATGTCTGATTATGTTGACTTTACTTTCTCAGCTGGAATGAATGGCTAAAATTACCTGTGAAGTACCCTGACCTGCCCAGGAATGCCCAAGTAGCCCTGACCATATGGGATGTATATGGACCAGGAAAAGCAGTGCCTGTGGGAGGAACCACAGTTTCACTCTTCGGAAAATATGGGTAAGAGTTCTACTCTTCTGATGTAGGAGAATGTTTTAGTGTTGTGGTGCTTTACTTTTCAGGAGTCCTTTCGTAGTTTATGCCTAGTCTAGGTGCTAGGAAGTAGAGTTTAGTTTGGTACATATGATGGGTTCATTCCTGAGACTGAATTTGATACTACTAAAAAAATCAAATCCTACATTTCTAATAGCACATATTTCAGTCAGTCCAAATAAATTTATTATCATGTCTGTTTGTCTTCCGTTCTAACATCAGCACATTGTAGGACTTCTTCCTTTGGCCCTGACCATTACAAGTTTGGCAAGATCTCACAAGTTACAAGGCACAGTTCTCTAGACTAAGTCTGCCCAAAACCTCAGATGCCAGCCACAAATTTGGAGTTCCCATGACATCATCACTTCTGACCTTTGTTGTTGTTTGGTGCCATTGAGTTGGCTCTGATACATAGTGACCCTTCGTACAACAAAACGAACCACTGTCTGGTTGTGCAGCATCCTCACAATCCTTGCTATACCTGAGCCCTATGTTGCAGCCACTGGGTCAGTCCATCTAGTTGAGCATCTTCCACTTTTTCTCTGACCCTCCACTTTACCGAACATGATACCATGTCATCCCACAATCCATCTGGTGTTTGGTCATTGGTGTTCATGAGTCAAATCTCTTCTTCAGATAGTCTCTAAATTCAGGTGGGATGTAATCAAGGTCAAATTTTTTGTCTTTCGTGGATTTGTTTTAACTGTCTTCAGCGTCAGCTTGAGCTTGCGTATGAGCAATTGATGGTCTGTTCCACAGTCAGATCCTGGCTTCATTTTGGCTAAAGATATGGAGCTTCTCCATTGCCTCTTTCCACGGATATAGTCCTGTGTGTTCCGTCTGGCAAGGTCCATGTGTATAGCCACCATTTTTATTGTGAAAAAGTTATTTGCAACGAGTAGGTCGTTGGTCTTGCAAAATTCTATCATGTGATCTCTGGCATCATTTCTGTCACCAGGGCCATATTTTCCAACTAGTAGTGATTCTTCTTTGTTTCTAACTTATGCATTTCAGTCACCCATAGTATTTAGTATGTCTTGATTGTGTGCTTGGTCAATTTCAGACTGCAGAAGTTAGAAAAATCTTAAGTTTCCTAGTTTTGGCTTTAGCGGTTTGTGTGTAAATTTGAATAATAGTAGTATTAACTGTCTTCCTCATGTTGTTGTTGTTGTTATGTGCCGTCGAGTCGGCCCCGACTCATAGCGACCCCTCCTTGGGTTTCCGAGGCAGTATCACTACAGAAGTAGATTGCCCAATCTTCCTTCCGAGGAGTGGCTGGTGGGTTTGAACCGCCAGCCTTCTGGTGAGCAGTCAAGTGCTTTAGCCACTATGCTACCAGAGCTCCCGTCTTCCTCATAGGCCTATGGATATCACAGCATTGTACTTCAGGAAAGATCTTGATACATTCTTTGTGACTGTGAATGCCACAGGAGCTCTGGTAGCATAGTTCCTAAGGCACTTGACTGCTAACCAGAAGGCTGGCAGTTCAAACCCACCAGCCACTCCCACCAGCCACTCCTCGGAAGGGAGGTTGGGCAATCTACTTCTGTAGTGATACTGCCTGGGAAACCCAAGGAGGGGTCACTATGAGTCGGGTCTGACCAATGGCACATAACAACAACAAGAAGAACAATGAATGCCATACTGTTCCTCTTCAATTTGTCATTCCCGGCATAGAAGATCGTATGATTGTCTGATTCAAAACGGCCAAACCAGTCCATTTCAGCTCATTAATGCCTAGGATATTGATCTTTATGCATTCCATTTCATTTTTGACAACTTCCAATTTTCCTTCATTCATATTTCGTACCTTCCGTGTTCCAGTTATTAAAGGATATTTGCAGCTGTTTCTTCCTATTTTGAATCATGCCCAATCAACAAATGTTGTTGTTATGTGCCGTTGAGTCGGCCCCGACTCATAGCGACCCCTCCTTGGGTTTCCGAGGCAGTATCGCTACGGAAGTAGGATTGCCCAAATCAACAAATGGAGGTCTTAAAAGCTTTATTCCATCCGCATTGTTAAAGTCAAGTCTATTCTTAGGAGGCAGCTCTTCCCCAGTTGTACTTTGAGTACTTTCCAACCTGAAGAGTTCATCTTCAGGCACTATATCAAACAATGATTCAGGGCTATTCATAAAGTTTTTCAGTAATATATCAGACAGTGTTTCACTGGTATTCATAAAGTTCTCATTGGCCAGTTCTTTGAGAAGTGGATGGCCCCTTCCTTCTTCTGAGTCTGTCTGAGTCTGAAAGCTCTGTTGAAACTTGTCCACCATGGGTGACCCTTCTCGTGTTTGAAATACTGGTGGCATAGCTTCCAGCCTCACAGTAACATGCAAGCCACCATAGTTTGACAAACTAACAGGTGAGTGGTGGCACTTCTGACATACTGGCTTCAAATTCAGGGTTTTTCCACTACCCCGTAAATATGCTAGCTGTAAGCTTGGGGAACCCAAGAGTCCTCTCACTTCTCACTACTTCCTTGGGTTCAATAATTCACTAGAATGATCGTAGGAAAACATTATATTTAAAATTACAGTTTTATTATAGCAAATATATACAAATGGAGAGACTCAGAGGGTGAGGTCTAGGAGCATTCCCAATGCAGAGTCTCCAGGTCTCAGAAACGATGTGCTACCCTCTTGACATGCATCAGTGTCTTTTCCCAACCATGTAGTCCTCAGAGCTACCTTGTCCAGAGGCTTTGTTGAGAATTCATTAGGTAGGCACAATTGATTGGATCAACGTCTTCTGACGTTGGGCTACTACGTGGTGGGTTTTTCTGGCCTGGTCAGCCCCTACTTGAGTTACCTCATTAGCATAACTCCTCAGGTGTGATCTGGAGCCCTTCTAGATAAAAGAAACTTAAATCATTGAAGACATTTTCAAGGTTTTAGACATTTTCTCTCAGGAATAAGAACAAATACCAAATTCTTTTGGTAAAGTTAATCTTAAACCCTACACTCACTGCCATCAAATCAATTCAGACTCATAGTGACCCTCACTGGGTTTCCAAGGCTGTAAATCTTTACAGAAGCAGACTGCCTCATCTTTCTTCCATGGAGCAGTTCGTGGGTTCCGACCATCGACCTTTTGGTTAGCAGTCAATTACCTTAACCACTATACCAACAGAGTTCCTTTAAATCCCACAAATACATCTTTTCTACAAGATATGCAGGAACACAAGTTATATTATACCAATGACAGTGATTAGTAATATGGTTTTGATTAGAAAATAATAGTCATTGGGGGGTTAAAATCTTACATACAGAGAAAAAGGCTGTTTGACATATTATGAGTTTTTTTCCTGGCATAATAGTGACAGGAAGTGTGACAAACAGTATTAAAAACATTAATTAGTTTGCTAATGATAGTTACGGTAGAAAGCAATTTTTTTTTTTTTAATTTCCAAATACTATAGAGATTCTAAAAAAAAGTATCCCACTGTCCTAAAGTATACTATCCTTTTTCTCCCTGGACAGAGGAATCACACTTTAGAGAAATAATGTTACTCTATTACTGTTTTTGCATTTACTAATTGGAGTTTTTCTGTAAATACCTTCGTCAAGTACTTGGTGACCCTGGTATACAGTTCATAAAGGAAAAGTAGATGAATACTAATTTTTTTTCCCCATTACCCTCTTTAAGAGAATGATGTGGTGTCATAGGAATGTCCAGAGGTGGGCAGATAGTTGTTTTGTTACTCACTTTTAGATGTAAATATTCCTATCTTTATCATGGTTAAAAAGTCCCAGTTTTGGTCAGTAGGAGCATTTGGCTGCTAACCAAAAGGTCAGTGGTTCAAACCCACCAGCCACTCCACGAGAGACAGATGAGGCAGTCTGGTTCCTTAAGATTTACAGCCTTGGGAACCCTCTGAGGCAGTTCTGCTCTATGAGTCAGAATTGACACAATGGCAGTGGATTTTTGTTTCAGGAGCCTCTTCTGGTTGACCTCATACTGTTTGACACTACCTCAGTAGTACTAATGTGCTTTTTGGTGGATAAGCTGCTTTATTCTGGTCATTTTCTATTAAGACCTGGAATTGACCATTCTTCCATCCAAGTACTGACCAGGCCCGACCTGGCTTAGCTTCTGAGATCAGATGAGATTGGCCATGTTCAGGGTGATATGGCCATAGACTAGAATTGGCCATTTCTGAAGGACTCCTGGTTCATTTTGGTGGACAATGATAGAGATTTTATCTGTATGTTATCAGACTTCTTAATTTTTGCCCATTTTATTCTTTTATTTTCCACATACCTGATCATTCAGCCTGTCTGCCCATCTGTTTCCTTGTAGATTAATGTTTGTTATCACTGACAGTGCAGTATTGTGTATGTGAAAGGGTTTATCTTCTTTTGTCTGTACCTCTTGTGTACCTCTTTGTGTCTTCTTCTTCCTCAGTGCCACTGTGTTGATTACTCACTTTTGGGACATTGTCCTTCCCTTTACCCAAATCAAAACTTTTCTCTACCTATCTATCCCATATTAAAGTGGAAAAATGTTACTTCATTTTGTACATCATTCAATGAATGACGATCATATTTTGGTATGATTCTGACTTTATGTTTCTGTGAATTGCTTTTTAATGTCCTTTGCTCATTTTTTTGAGTTATACTTTTTTTGGAGTTAATACTTCACATACCGTATTTTCCCGTTTTTGAGTTGGTAATGTAGTAGTGTCAAACAGTGTCTAACTTCAGGGAGGTGAAGAAGTGAGAATCAAGATCACCCCAAAGCTGATTCCTGTTACGTGGAAGTCAGACATACTTCTCAACTTTTTACCAATTCTAATGCCACCTGTTCCTCCCACGGCACTCTCTGTTTCTCTGCTGGGTTTGTAATTTGTTACAGTGGCATTATAGAACTGATGTACCACACTTAAGATTATGGGGTTATGGAAAATTGTTGTTGGTTGTTAGGAATTACAGTTGTTTCCTATGCTTAGCAGTCTTACGTACACCATAACCAAATACTGCTTGGTCCAGCACCATCCTCACAATCATTGCTATCTTAGAGCTCATTGTTGCAGCTATAGTATCGATCCATCTTTCTGAGTTTCTTCCATTTTTTCACTGACCCTCTCTTTACCAGACATGATATCCTTCTCCAGGAAGTGTTCCCTCCTGATAACGTGTCCAAAGTATATGAGGCAGTCTCACAATTCTCATTTCCAAGGGGCATTCTGGTTGTACTTCTTCCAAGACAGATTTGTTCCTTATTCCAGCAGTTCACAGTATATTTAATATTCACCAGCACCATAGTTCAAAGGCATCATATCTTTGGTCTTTCTTATTCATTGCTCAGATTTCACATGCACATGAGGCAATTGAAAATACCATGGCTTGAGTCAGGTGCACCCGAGTCCTCAAGGTGAAATCTTTGCTTTTTATCACTTTAAAGAGAGGTCTTTTACAGCACATTTGCCCAATGTAATATGTTGTTTGAGTTTTTGCCTGCTGCTACCATGGGTGTTGATTGTGAATATAGATAAAATGAAATCCTTGACCACTTTAATCTTT
Organism: Orycteropus afer afer; assembly: GCF_000298275.1. Taxonomy (NCBI): domain Eukaryota; kingdom Metazoa; phylum Chordata; class Mammalia; order Tubulidentata; family Orycteropodidae; genus Orycteropus; species Orycteropus afer. The sequence goes on from NW_006921748.1 coordinate 4,748,876, forward strand.
TTCTCCGTTTATCATCATGTTGCTTTTTGGTCCAGTTGTGAGGATTTTTGTTTATTTATGTTGAGGTGTAATCTAAACTGAAGGCAGTAGTCTTTGTTCTTCATCAATAAGTGCTTCAAATCTTCTTCACTTTTAACAAGCAGGGTTGTGTCATCTGCATGTCACAGGTTATTAATAAATCTTCCTCCATTCCTAATGCTGCATTCTTCATATATTCCAGCTTCTTGGATTATTTGCTCAACATCCAGATTGGATAAGTATGGTGAAAGGTTACCACTGTGACACACACTTTTCCTGATTTTAAACCATGTAGTATCCCCTTGTTCTATTCGAACAACTGCCTCTTAGTCTATATACAGATTCCGCATGAGCACAATTAGGTGTTGTGGAATTTGCATCCTTCACAATGATAATCCATAGTTTGTTATGTTCCACACAGAGTCAATGATACATAGAGAACATCTTTCTTGTATTCCGTAGTTTCAGACACTATCCATCTGAATCAGCAATGATATCCTTTGTCACACATCCATTTCTGAATCTGACTTTAATTTCTGGCACTTCTCTACCAATGTTATACTGCAACCATTTTTTATTATCTTCAGCAGAACTTTACTTGTATGTAATATTAATGATATTGTTTGATAATTTCTGCATTCTGTTGGATCACCTTTGTTTCAATGGGCATGAGTATGATTCTCTTCCAATTGGTTGAGATTCTTAGCAAAGACAAATGAGTGCTTCCAGTATTGCATTCATTTGTTGAAATATCTCAGTTGGTCTTCCAATAACTCCTAGGGTCTTGTTTTTTGTCAATGCCTTCAGTACAACTTGGGTTCTTCCTTCAGTACTATGGATTCTTAATCATATACTTCCTCCTGAAATGACTGAATGTTGAGCAATTCTTTTTTGGCATAATGACATATAGTAAATAATAATAATGATTCTTTTTCCTTCCATCATCCCTTGAAGCTTCGTCCATCATTCAGTATCTTCCCATGTTGTTAGGTTGTTAGGTGCTATCGAGTCAGTTCTGACTCATAGCAACCCTGTGTACAACAGAATGAAACATTGCCTGGTCCTATGCTATCCTCACAATTTTTGCTCTGCTTGAGCCATTGTTGCTCCCACAACAATAAGTGTCAATCCAGCTTATTGAGGTTCTTCCACTATTTTTGGTAACTTTGCTTTATAATGCATGATATCCTTCTCCAGAAAGTGGTCCCTTCTGACAACATGAGACAAAATCTGACCATTTTTGCTTCTAAAGAGCATTCCAGCTACTTCCTCCAAGACAGATTTGTTCCATCTTCTACTAGTCCATGGTACATTCAGTATTCTTTGGCAACACCACCAGTTCAAATGCATCAGTTCTACTGTCTTCTTTATTTATTGTCCAGCTAAAACATGCATGTGAAGATACTGAAAATACCATGGCTTGGGTCAGGTGCACACTAGTCTTCAAAGTGACCTTTTGGCTCTTTAACACTTTAAAGGGGTCTTTTGCAGCAGATTTGTGCAATACAATACATCATTTGATTTCTTGACTGCTGCTTCCATGGACGTTGATTGTAGAACCAAGTAAGATGAAATCTTTGACAACTTCAGTCTTTTCTCCATGTATCATGATATTACTTATTAGTCTAGTTGTTAAGTTTTTTTTTTTTTTTTAATGTTGAGGTATAATCCATACTGACAGTTGTAATCTTTGTTCTTCATCAAAAAGTGCTTCAAGTCTTCTTCACTTCAAAAAGGAAGGTTGTGTCATCTGGACATCCCACGTTGATGAGTTTCCCTCCTATCTCGATGTGAGGCCCTTCGTATAGTCCAGTTTCTTGAATTATTTGCTGAAGGTACAGATTGAATAAGTATGGTGGAAGGATACAACCCTGACACCTGACACCTGACTTTCTTGATTTTAAACCATGTAGTACCCCCTTGTTCTGTTTGAACTCTTGGTCTACACAGTTGAAAGTCTTTATATAGTCAATAAAATAGAGGTAAACATCTTCCTGGCATTCTTTGCTTTCAGCCAAGACCCATGTGCCGTCAACAATGATATCCCTCATTCCACACCCTCTTCTGAATTCAGCTTGAATTTCTGGCATTTCTCTATCAATATACTGCTATAACCATTTTTTAATGTCTTCAGCAAAAGTTTACTAGCTTTTGATATTAATGATATTGTTGGAAAATTTCCAAATTCTTTTGACCACCTTTCTTGGAATGGGCACAAATATGGATCTCTTTCACTTGGTTGGCAAGGTTGTTATCTCTCAGATTTTTTGACATGAATGAGTGAGTGCCTCCAGCACTGCATCTGTTTTTTAAAACATCTTGGTGGGTATTCTGTCAATTTCTGGAGCCTTGTTTTTTTGCCAGTGTCTTCAGTGCAGCTTCCTCAGATACTATCAGTTCTTTGTCATGTGTGGTCTCCTTAAATAATTAAACATCGGCCAGTTCTTTTTGGTACAGTGACACTGTGTATTCTTTCTATGTTTGTTTCATGTTTCTTGCATTGTTCAATATTTTTTCCATAGAATCCTTCAGTATTGCAACGTGAGACTTGAATTTTTTCTTCAGTTCCTTCAGCTTGAGAAATATTGAGGGTATTCTTCCTCTTTGATTTTCCAACTTCAATTCTTTGCACATTTCATTATAATGCTTTACTTTGTCCTCTTGAACTGCCCTTTGGAATTTTCAGTTCTTTAACTTCGTCATACATTCGCTCTAACTACTTTTCTTTTAAGAGCAAGTCTCAGAGTGTCTTCTGACATCCGTTTTGATCTTCTCTTCCTTTCCTATCTTTCTCATGACCTTTTGCTTTCTTCCTGTGTGATGTTCTTGATGTCATCCCACAACTCGTCTGGTCTCCAGTCACTGGTGTTCAGTGTATCAAATATATTCTTCAGGTGACCTCTGAATTCAGGTTGGTTATACTCAAGGTCATAATTTGGCTCTTCTGTTCTTGTTTTAATTTTCTGCAGCTTCAATTTGAATTTTCTTATGAGCAAATTGATCTTATGTTCCACAGTCAGCCTCTGACCTTGTTCTGACTGATGATATTGAGCTTTTCTGTCCTCTCTTTTCACAGATACAATTGATTTGATTCCTGTGTATTCTCTTTGGCAAGGTCCACATGTATAGTCGCCACTTAAAAAGTCGTTTGAAATTAGTAAGTCATTGGTGTTGCAATTTCATTTTCTTTTTAACATTTTATTGTGATTTCGATTTTCCTGTTCATACACATTTTATTTTGTGACATTGACTATAGTCTCCACAAGGTAATAGCTCTCTTCCCACTTCCTCTCTATGGTTACCATTTCCTGGTGTCCTTCTTTCTTATGAATTCCTGCCTTCTGAGCTTTTTGGCTGCCCTTCTGGTGTCCCATGGTTGATTGTTCTAAGGAGTACACCTCCCTGGAATAATTTTTCACTTCCCAGGCCTGTGTATTGTTTAGCTGAAGTAAGACACAGAAGTGCTTTCAATTCTAGCCTGAAGGGTGTCTACTGTCCATAGTCTCGGGTTTCATCAGTGTCTATCAGACCAATAAGCTTGTATTTTTTAATGACATTGAGTTTTATTTTACATTTTTCTCCCACTCTATCAATGTCTTAGCTTAGGTTCTTTAGAAAAGCAAAACCAGTAAAGCTTTTATACATACACATATAGATATTAATTAATAGAGAGAGACAGAGAGAGAGTGAGAGAGGTAGAAATTCATCTCAGGAAATGGCAGAGTTGGCAGGTCCCAAGTTCATGAGTCAAATGTCAGACTGGAGTCTTTTCCTGACTCACAGCTGCAGGGGTTGATGAACAAGGAGAATATGCCATCTTTTTTGCTCTCAGCCACCAGTGTAAGTCCTGTGTACTCCTCAGCAAGCAGAGCTGATTATCAGGTTACTGCCTGAAACGGAACTCTTCTTCCAAATATTCAAAATGGCAGTACCATCAAGCCAGTGGATAGGTCACAGCTCCACTTGTCTCCTTAGTCTCTGTTTTCATTTAGTTTCTTCTACTAGTTGGTGTTTAATCTGCTTCTTTATCCTTCCCTTAGAAGGTCTAGGTCCAGGATTATCCTCTATCTGCTTAAATTTCTTTCTAGTTTCTTTTTTGTAGATGGTCTACGTAGCTTGTCTGCTTATTTTGCCATCTCTTCTGAAGTCCCACGGTCGTGCGGAACTCTATCATGCTCTCCAGTGTCATTTCTGTCATCAAGGCCATACTTTCCAACTACTGATGCTTCTTTGTTTCCAACTTTTGCATTCTTATTACCAATAATTATCAGTACATCTTGATTTCATGTGTGGTCCATTTCAGATTGCAGAAGTTGGTTAATATGTTCAGTTTCTTCATCTTTGGCTTTAGTGGTTAGTGTGAATATGAATAATTGTAACTGGTCTTCCTTGTAAGTGTATGGATATTATCCTATCGCTGACAGTATTGTACTTCAGGATAGATCTTGAAATGTTCTTTTTGACAAGGAATGTGATGCCATTCCTCTTTAATTTGTAATTCCCAGCATAGTAGACCAAATGATTGTCCAGTTAAAAATTGCCAATCTGAGTCCATCTCAGCTCAGTAATGTCTAAGATATTGATCTTTATGTTTCCCATTTCATTTTTGATGTCTTCCAATTTTCCTAGATTCATGCTTGGGACATTGCATGTTCTGATTATTAGTGGATGTTTGCAGCTATTTTTTTTCTCATTTTGAGTCAAGCCCTAACAACAAATAAAGGTCTCTAAGGCACTTGACTGCTAACCAGAAGGCTGGCAGTGCAAACCCACCAGTCATTCCTTGGAAGGAAGATTGGGCAGTCTACTTTCATAGTGATACTGCCTTGGAAACCCAAGAAGGGGTCACTATAAGTTGGATCCGACTCCATGGCAGTGAGAGTGAGAAGGGTCTCGAAAGCTTTACTCCGTCCATGTCATTAAAGGTGACTCTGCTTTGAGAAGGCCTCAGTTGTATTTTGAGTGCCTTCCAACATGAGGGGCTCATCTTCTGGCATTCTCTCTGACAGTGTTTCTCTGATAATCGTAAATTTTTTCACTGACCAACTTTTTTGGTTGATCACCAGGTTCTTCTTCCTAGTCTGTCTTAGTCTGTAAGTTCTGCCGAAACCTGACCACTGTGGGTGACCATGCTACTATTTGAAGTACTTGTGGCATAGCTTCCAGCATCAAAGCAATACACAAGCCACCACAGTATGACTGACAGATGAGTGATGGATTATGGAAGTAACAGGTTATAATTTAGGATTAGGATCAACTTGGAAATAGCAGGAACTATCTTAGAGACAAAATACAGTTCAGTAATCAGGACAGTTTCCAATAAAGACAGCTTTGAGCTCTTTGACCTTGCCCTCATGCAGAGTTTGCTTGCACTTCTGCTACTGGCACCCTCTTGGACAAGTGTTACAGCTCTTTTGACTCAGCTTTCAAGTGTGTAGAGGCATCTCATTCTCTCAGCAAGCCTTCTCCCCTAAGGTGTGTGGCTCTCTCTGTAGTTTGTTGAGCCTACTGCAGCTGCCTTGTTTCACAGCTCTCTTCCCCATCCTTGTTCTTGTGTTCATGCCGTCTTGCACTATCTTATACTGTTTCCAGTTTTACCACTCTCTCTCAGTCCTAGGTCTAGGAGGTTCTCGGCACAGGAACCCTGGTTCCAAAGTATGCCCTCCAGTCCCTTTCCTTCTTCATAGTAGTGAGATCCTTTTCACCTGTGACTTCTGTGGGATTGGTCCTTTTAAGCCTGATAAGATGGCAAAATTGACCAAGCCTAGGCTATAGTCACTTAGTTTGCATAGTAATTTACCAGTCGCTTCAGAGGTTTTATATACATTATTTACATAATAAACTGTCCAATCCCTTTCTAAGATTGTGGCCTAGAAAATCATGTTGGCAGTACTACAAATCAAGGGCCAGAAAGGCCCTAGAAAAAGAGAAACCCACTGCCCTGAAGAATTTTTAAATCCTTATTGATGTATAAGAGATCTTTGTATATCAATGAAATTAGCTGTTTTTGTGTTACAAATATTGTTTTTCCTGTTTGGCATATTCTTTTGAGTTAGTATGTATTTATGTGTTTGCTTGCTTATATTTTATTCTTGGGGCTTAAATTATTATGTTGACTTTAGCAGTTTTTATATTTATTGCATATGAATTTAATGTTTTAGAACGTTCTTCCCCATTTATTATTGTTTTTAAAATGGTTTTCTTCTGTTACAGTTTCATTCCCTTCCAATTAATTCTTTAATTTATCTGAAATTTACTTTTGTGAAAGGAGTCATTTTTTTAAAACCAAATTTCCAATTATTTGTCTCAAAACTACTTACTAAATAACTCATCTTTTCTCCATGTATTGAAGTAACCATCCTTCTGTACTCGATTCATAAGGTGCAACAATGAATCTCTTGGCTGGTAACTGAAAGGTTGGCAGTTTGAACCTACGCATATGCTCCACAGGAGAAAGACCTGTGGATTTGCTTTCTTAAAGATTATGGGCTGTAAGACCCTGTGGGCAGCTGTACTCTGGCACATGGGTTTGCAGTGTCAGAACCAGCTCAGTGGTACCTGGCAACAACAGCTACATACTTCATTCCGACTTGTGTTTAAGTCCGAACCAAGGCAGTGTAGTCTATAGTGTGGTGGTTAGGAGAACAGGTTGTACAACTACATTTTCTTGGTTTGAACCCTGACTGCTTTCCTTAATATTTGTGTCACATTAGGCAAATTATTTAATCGTCTTATTTCTGAATTTTCTCACTTGTTAAATGAGGGTGAAAATAGTATTTATTTCATAGAATAATCATGATGATTAAGTTAATATATGGAGTGAGTTTAATGAGTCCTCAATAAATATTTAGCTATCATTATTTCTGGAGTATTCTGTCCATTCTGTATATTATTACATTATAAACATTTTCATATTAGGTAAAGTTATCCTCTTAGTGTTCCTTTATAATTTCTGTGGATATTCTCTATGCTTGTTTTGCCAGATGATTTTTAATAATTATTTTTTCAAGGTAAAAGGAAATGCACTATTTTGTTAAGAAATATTTTTGAATTATCTATTAATGAAATATTGAAGTCCATGCAGGAACAATAATTTAAAAGTAGTCAGTCAGAAACATGTAACCTTGAGCTTTGAAATACAGTATTTGTTAAAAATAGCATTGTTGCAGCAGAGCAGACAACACTATGTTTATTACTCTTCTCATCTTGGTAGCTAAATGTTCTTGAGGAACAGCCAAACCTCTTGCATTTGCCTCTGGGCTCTTCACTCTGTTTTACCTTCTGGAGTGTCAGCTGGAGCTTTCCTCATAAAAGCACCTGTTTTAGCACTCATGTATATTTCAGATGTCTTTAAGATCTGCTTTCAGGAGATTTTCTGACTAGACTGTTGGTGCGGGACAATTGAAATTTCTGCCAAAGTATGAAATGACCTTCCCAAAGCCAAATAAACACTTTCTCAGACTGTCTTCAGTTGACATAGGTAACTGTTTTACTTGGCTTTTGGCAAGTTTTTAAAAAGTACATTAAATCAGTGGTAATCAGTCTTGGTGTAAGAATCATCTGGTGATGTTACTGGACAAGCATATCTCCCTGGTTCTCACTAACTCAGTAAGCCTGGACTGGAGCCCAAGAAGCAGCATTTTTTTAAGAGGCATCCTGAGTAATTCTCTGGAAGGTGGCCTGTGGGCCACGTTTTGAGAAACACTACATTTAATCTTTTCATTATAGTTTATTTATATGATTTATTAGGAGCAAGGCACTTGACTGCTAACCAGAAGGCTGGTGGTTCAAACCCACCAGCCAGTCCTTGGAAAGAAGATGGGGCAATCTACTTCCGTGGTGATCCTGCCTTGGAAACCCAAGGAGGGGTCGCTATGAGTCGGGTCCGAGTCGGCGGCACTTAACAAGAACATATGATCTATGCATGCTTTTTTTATATATAATGAATTCTTTCTTTACTCCTTCATTTGACACCCACTTTATTTGTATTTTTATGGTATCCCAATACAAGGAAAGTTCCTTTACCTCTCAGGCAAACAAATGCTGGGAACTTGCCTTAAAGACAAGTCAATAGTATTTGTTCCTAAAAATGTAATTCAGCCCCAAGGAGTTACCTAAAGGGTGGTGGTAATAGCAGGAGCTGCAATAAGTGGGAGTTAACCATTAATTAGTTCTCTGTTACTCAGTAAATTAAACCTCAGAATCTTGAAACTTCAACTGGAAAATAATTTGTCCTATTCCTATATCTATCAAGCACATCAGATATCCCATACAAATGGAATGTATTGGAGAGTAGCACTGATTCTGTGAATTCTTTACCTCACTTAGAGCAGAGTTTCTCAAACTTCAGTCCTTTGCTTACCACTTCCAGGACTCCTGCCATGTGTCTGTACTGAATGTAATCTAATTTACTTGATATTATAATTTAATATAGCCCATTTAAAAAAAAACAAAAACTTGGCATTTTCTTAATGAGAAAACTTTTTATCTCTGCTATAAATGGAAAGCAGGTATCATTTGCCTTGTTTTCCATTTACAATCATTAATTAGTAATTAATTGGTGAGTAATAGTGAAAAGAAATAAGAATAACTTATTTAATTTTGAAAAGTAAAGCAGAGTAGTCCTAATGAAATAACAGTGATAATAAATCTATTTCATTTATAAAATATGCATATAATACCTGTGCAAAGAACCCCCTTTAATATGAATGATTCTGTTTTTGCCCACTCAGAAATAAAGGATATTCAGCTTGTTGCTTATTTTAAGCTGAAGATAAAGTTTTGCTTTATTACCCAGCCAATTCACATAATATTATAGAAGTTAGTCACATGATCAAGTTTAGATTTTAATAGGGGCCTGTGGACACTTCTAACGGTGGGGAGGAGTGCAGAAAGCTAGATCACCAACTCCTCTCATTCCTCCTAGCTGGTCTTACATTCATCTTCAGCCCAGGAAGAATTGTGAGAAACCCTACCAAATTAAAAGAACTACATTTTCTCTCTGGCCTGGGTCCTTGTCCTGAGAGCTGAACTGGGTGCAGTGGAGAAAAGCCCAGGTATTCTCCATATACTGCAGGACTTCGTATGCAGCTTTGGATTTTGGAAGAATGTAATGTCCAGGAGGTTCCAGATGCTTATAGCAGAGCACAGACTAACACTTGTAGTGTTGGATCACAGTTGCTTCTATGCATGGTGCTATTCTATCTATCTATCTAAGCAACTCGATTCTTTAGGGTGGCCTCAGCAGGAAGCCTATGCAGATATTTTTCTACCTACCATGTAAAATCATGTGCTGTTGCAGTTGTTGTGACCTTCGGGGAAACACTGCTTTAGGCCAGTTTTCTCAAGTGTTTCCTTAAGCAGTGATAGAACACAAATTGCTTCCCCTTTGTTCATAAAGTGTCCTGGTATGGACTTAGTAGCTTTTTCAAAGTAGTCCTCAAGTATTATAGTCCATCTAGTATTATATTATATATAAGATGGACTATAATACTTGAGGACTACTTTGAAAAAGCTACTAAGTCCATACCAGGAGTATTATAGTCCATCTAGTATTATATTGGGAGCTCTGGTAGCATAGTGCCTAAGGCACTTGACTGCTAACCAGAAGGCTGGCGGTTCAAACCCACCAGCCACTCCTCGGAAGGAAGGTTGGGCAATTCCACTTCTGTAGTGATACTGCCTCGGAAACCCAAGGAGGGGTCGCTATGAGTCGGGGCCGACTCGACGGCAAGTAACAACAACGGTATTATATTATGAATATATTGTAGTATTGGGAATCTTGTGAGTAGCAGCTCGTGTTATTTGTGAATATCGGTTTTGTGTATTTTGTGTACTTGAGGCAATGTAAATGGAACTTTTTGGAGAATAGTCTAATTAATACTTGAAAAACTATTCTGTTAGGGTAATGCCAGAACAATTTATTGTCCTTATTTGAAAGTCTAGCTTGTGAGATTTCTAAGTAGCTGAAGAATGGATTGATCATTAGGTGGAATTGACAAAGAAACATATGCAGTTTGTAGAATTCTCTTGCAGATGTTTTTTCCAAATGTGAATTCTGGAGTCAAGACAGTTGCTGCTATGGAGTGGCTTGGCACTGGAAACTGGAGCACGAACAGCAGCTGTTGTGGGGGCTCTGCTGGCGTCTGAAGGAGATCCCGCTGTGCCGTTTCTTCTGTCTTGCCTGTTTGGCTTAATTTCCCAAGTGGACATGATGCTCTGAGCATTCTGGCTTGCCACCTGGAAGCTCTGTATCTCTTTGCAACGGTTCCATTAGTGTCAAAAGGAAGTAATAGCTTTGGTTGATCATTTGAATCACTTGGCAGCTCCCCTACCTTCCATGTCCCCTGTCCTTAAATCTCTTCTCTAGAGCTATCCCAAGGTACCTAAATCATTTAGTAAACAGACTTGCTGCCAAATGTGCTTATTTTTGATTTAGTTAAGTTCAGCCAGTCAAAATATTCATAGGGGCTTGAGGTGAGGAAACAGGAGGGAGGGAAGTTTTCTGCTGTTTCTGAAGATATGTTTAAGATACATTTAAACTATTTTTACCTCACTGTACCCAGCTCCTTACATACTACTCTAAGCAGGTCTGCTTAATATTAAATCTACCAACTCAGTTGAAAGGGAAAGAAAATTAACTTTCTAAAAGGCTTATGTGTATACTTCTTTTGTAATGTATTTTTGTTTTTTTAAGTTTAACATGATAAGTAAATATTGAAAATTCTGATCTTTCACAACTAGCAGTGCATTTTGTATGGTGCCTGTAGGGTAAGCTTCCGAAGCTGTGGTTGCTGGATGTTAGTTATTTTATTGCCAGCCTTAGAGAGCTTATATCAGATATGGTCTTTAATCTTATTATGCTCATGAGCTTGTATCTATCTTTTATAGTTCCCACTTCAAATGTTTATGGCATCGTTACATATCTACCTTGCATAATATTCAGTGAGAATCTTCTTTATTACCGTAGGGAAAATCTATGAAGAAATTTTCTGATAGTTAGAGTATAATAATAGTCTATTTCTATTATTATAATAATGGTTTTAAAATTTTATATAAGCCCTTTACAATTAAGAGTATTTTTTTAAAGATGGGAAAAAATGCATCAAGATATCCAATACATACGTATCTTATTAAAAATGTATTAACTATGAAAGTGTGCAAAATGATTTAGACTTGCCCACTCATCTACCTGTACTTTCAGTCTAATTTTTTTCTCAAGTTTAATTGAGAGCTTGGTCTTTGTTTTTGAGAAGCTATTTGAGTAGACTTCATATGTTTGAAATACCATGTTGAAAAACGCACACATACACTGCAAAAGAACATCTCTAACCCTGCATTAAAAAAACAAACTTAGAAGGTGTGACAGTGGCAAAAATGTAGTTGTCTAAAGCTCTGGTAGCATAGTGGCTAAGGCACTTGACTGCTAACCAGAAGGCTGGCGGTTCAAACCCACCAGCCACTCCTCGGAAGGAAGATTGGGCAATC
>NW_006921748.1:4760480-4795532 GCF_000298275.1 Orycteropus afer afer
AGTGATACTGCCTCGGAAACCCAAGGAGGGGTCGCTATGAGTCGGGGCCGACTCGACGGCAAACAACAACAACAACAAAGCTCCTTTCTAAGTTTGTTCACAGCCATTACTCTAGATACTCTTGGTAGCTTTTCTCCCCCCGCCCCCATTGTCTTTTTGGACTTTATTATGCCAGTGGACCTTGATATCCCCACGACTATGGTCCTGAGCCCCTAGGCCTAGTAACTCATTCCCTCAAGGGGTTTAGTTATAACTAAGAAGTTTTCATAAGTACATCCTGTATGCTTTACTATAATTATGGTTATATTTATGGCACAAATGGTAAAGGGGCAGGGAGGTGGCATCTTTTGACCTTCTCTAACCACACAAGAGGAAGACAGAATCACCATCAGCAGCCCAGGGCCTGTTCCTATTGGGCCAGACATGCTGCCACCTTCTAGTACCAACTTTAACACCAACCATCCCTTCTGCAGCACCCACTTTCTCTTTGTTGGATTCAATTATCCATTGCAGTGGCCACACACAACTCACAGATTATGGGTTTATTAGGGAAGCAACAGGTTACAACTCAAGTTCAGGAACGCACTCAGGATACAGTTCCTCAATCAGGACAGTCTCCCCTCTGCTGTGCCCTTAGACACACCTCTCTGGCCCTTGGCCTCTCGGCCTGGCCTCTGCCTCTCTGTCCCATGCAGCCATCTCCATCGCTCAGCCAGCTGTCTCTCTCAGCCAGGTATCTCTGTCAGCCAGCAGTGAGATTCCCCCTCTACCTGTAGGAGAGGACTCATTTTAAGCCTGGCATAGTGACAAAACTGACCAAGCCCAGCATCAGAGTTCTACACACCTGAGAGATAGCAAACTTTCCCATACGATTACTTCATATTGCTCCGACAGAAATACTCCAGGTGAATGACTTTAATAATCAGGAATTTTAAAGCAGCTACTCAGTTGCTAGGGAGCTCTTGTGGCATAGTACCTAAGGCATTTGACTGCTAATCAGAAGGCTGGCGGTTCAAACCCACAAGCCACTCCTTAGAAGGAAGATTAGGCAATCTACTTCTATAGTGATACTGCCTGGGAAACCCAAGGAGGGTTCACTATGAATCACATCGACTTGATGGCAGTGAATTTGTTTTTTTTTTTTGTTTTACTCAATGGCAAATTCTACCACTGAGTTAATTGCCAGTCTCTTTATAGAAAATAACTACTGCTAGCTGCCCAGTCAGGTTGACACATATTTGCATGGTCCTACCCAGTAATCCAGTGGGAGTTACAAAGAGTATGGCTAGAAAAGCCATACCATGTAATTCACTACACCACAACAAATAAACACATATGTAGAAATATTCTCTGTCAATCTATATGTATTAGTGGGTGTAGTCCTACTGACTTTCCCACTCCTGTTCAGCTTGGGTGTCTATGTATCCACCTGTAGACTTTTATTGCTATTATTGTAGGATTGTACGTATAGTATTATTTACCTTTATTGCCTTTAACTCTGGTACTCCTCCCAGTGTCTTCCTTTGCTTTGATCATTTTGTTCTGACCTCCCCCTTACTGTATATTGCCTTTCCCTTCACCCAAGTTAAATTTGGTACCCTTTTGAATGAAACATGACAACTGAAGTGCTTACAATCTTACATTTTAAAGCAGAATCACCAAGCTTGGGCAGAATTTTGATTATATATTAAATTTCTGATATGTGTACTTAATAATTTTTTTTTAAATATATAAACTTGTTACAGACTGAATTTTGTCCCCCTCACATATGTGTTATATATCATTCTGTATAAGGAGCCCTGGTGGCACAGTGATTAAGCACTCTGCTGCTAACAGAAATGTTGATGGTTTGAACCCATCAGCTGCTCCACAGGAGAAAGATGTGGCTATCTGCTTCTATGATGGAAACCCTGTGGGGTGGCTCTACACTTTCCTGTAGGGTGTCTGTGAGTTGTAATCAACTCTCAGAGAACACAACAAGAAGGTACCTGTAGATGTAATCCGATTTGGGATTAGAACTTTCTTTGTTATGTTAATGAGGCCATATCAGTGTTGGCTGTTTTTAAGCCAGTCACTTTCTGAGAAGGTTGGGCAATCCTACTTTTGTAGTGATACTGCCTCAGAAACCCAAGGAGGGGTCTCTATGAGTCGGGCTGCCTGGCAAATAACAACAACAACAACAAAAGGAGTGGATTAGGCACAGAAAGAAGCAAGCAGGAAAGGGGGAATGATAGATGCCATGTGTAGATCTCCAACGAGTGTCAAGAAGAGTGCTGGAGAAACGGAGGCAAGGACTTTCCCCCAGAGCAGACACGACACCCATTATTCTAGCCTCCTAAGGAAGATGGGGCAATCTACTTCCGTAGTGATACTGCCTTGGAAACCCAAGAAGGGGTTGCTATGAGTCGGGTCTGACTCGACGGCACATAACAACAACAACAACAACAACAAATGTGAAACAGTCAACTTCTGTTCATTAAAGCCACTCGTGTTATTTCTGTTACAGCAGCACTAGATATCTGTGACAAAACCCATTGTTTTATTCTATTTTGGAATATCCCTCTTATGGAAAATAAGACTGGAGAAAAATCAGCCTGTACCTAGTGAAAAGCATAATGATAATTAACATTTACTGAGTGCTTGTTATGTGGGAGGTACTATTCTTTGTGCTTATTTCTTTTCACAATGCTCTTAGGTATAGGTACTTGTTATAACCCTATTTATAGACAATTAAACAGGTACAGATAATTTAAGTAACTTACCCACAGTCATGTGGATAGTAAGTGGCCAAACTCAGATTCAAATGCAGGCAGGCTGACTCTAGAGTCTACAATGCTAAATTGTTACTTCAATAATATAGAGTATAATGATTAAAGTTTTTATTTCAGCCATGGCAAATGTGACATTCCTTCATTGGGTAGGGATTTGGTCTCCACTGAGGAGATCTGTCTGGCCCATTACTAATCCTTCTTACCTTCCATTATACCTTTAGAATTTTCTGTAGCAATTGTGACTGCTTGGAGGAAATGGGAAAATGGCATGTGAAACACAGTGTTTTATGGGTTTTAGTTGCTTAGTTAATTACTTTACAACCCAATGGGGGTTTAAAGCTTGGTAACAAAGACACGCACTTTCTTATGTTGAATTCCCTCTGTTTTTAGGAATTTAAAACTTCCTATAATGAACTGTATTAATTTACTTCTACCCTGAACATTTTCCCTTTGCCTAGCATGTTCCGTCAAGGGATGCATGACTTGAAAGTCTGGCCTAATGTTGAAGCAGATGGATCAGAACCCACAAAAACTCCTGGCAGAACAAGCAGTACTCTCTCAGAAGACCAGATGAGCCGCCTTGCCAAGGTAAAAAAGAAACTTTGGAACAGGTGGAAACCTCTGATGTTGTCTGTTATAGTATAGAATGGTTTTATGAATTCAGTCAGATTTTTTTAAGAAAATTAAATTTTAATTTTATAACAACTTTACTGAAGTATGATTCACATACCGTAAAATTCACCCTTCTGAAGTGTACAATAGTGTTTTTTAAGCAAACTTATAAAGAACAAATATTTTGTTTAGCTTTGGATCTTGTACTGGCTAGATTTTGTCCCTCGACATAATTTTTTTTTTTTTTTTTGTCATAGCTATGGTAGCAAAGTGTCTAAGGCACTTGACTGCTAACCAGAAGGCTGGAGGTTCAAATCCACCAGCCACTCCTTGGAAGGAAGGTTAGATAATCTACTTCATAGTGATACTGCCTCGGAAACCCAAGGAGGGGTCGCTGTGAGTCGGGTCCACCTCAGTGGCACATAGTAACAATGACATGTAATTATCAAGAGTTTTAACCAATATGCAACTATCAACTCCTTCTATCCCCTAATAATTAAATAAGTACAGTTCAGTTCTCAGTTGAGCTACTCATTCTGAGATTATATTTACATTCTCGCATCAGGTATAGGAAAATTGTCAAACTTTACATATATCTGCCATCTCTTCAAGAGTTTCTCCTCGTGATGAACTTTCATTTAAACTATTCTCTGGGACTTTTATAAATCGTGAATAGCTAGTGGAAATTTTATTACAATTTGCTCATTTATAGTCTGTGGGTCACAATTATGTGAAAAAAGATTAAATCTCAAGTGCAAAAGGAATGTACTATAATTGAATAAAAAGCCCTGAATTTGTTTTTAGAGAGCAGTGTTATGATTCATATTTGGATGATATTCTAAATATTGGCAATTTGAAAGGAAAAGGGCAAAGTCAAGAAATGTAAAGCTGTGTAGTTGCATAGTTCATCCTTTTATTCACTGAATTATTCAGTCTCTCTTTACATCTTTCTAAACTTTACCCCAAATTATTTTTGATAGAATATTCCAACTATTTTTTCAGTAGCATTATAAACAGTATAGAAATTGGAATTTGTTTGGACTTCTGGGTTTTTAACGGAAGATGATTTTATAGTACTATTTCTCATTTTTATCTTTTGGATTTTATAGTGGCAACAAAATAAGATGTGAAATTGAAGCAGTGACCCCTTAAAAGTTGTATAGGTTCATAATTACTCATTTACTAACAGTGCACATTATTAACTCTAGAAATAATGGCTAGTGTGTGTTATACTGAATGAGGAATTGGAAGAAGGCATCTTAACATTGTTAATTGGTGACAATCATCATTAGCAGTGTCATTTCTTTATAGTGAGAATATGACAAGTTGGCTCTCACTTTTTCAGGAGTTGAAATACAGGTTTTTTTTTTTTTTATGAGACAGAAGAGGAAGGGAAGTAGAAAATTACTAAAATTCACATGTTCTTTCTGTTGCTCAAGTGATTAACAGTTTTTGAGTAAGTTTTTATGCACTGGTTTCTAATTTTTAAAAATGGCAATAAAAATGAATGAGAATGAAAATCTACAGTAGTAACTTAGCTCCTGAAAGGGTCTGAAACTTAAAGAATCTCTAACTTGCTGTGCCCAAATTATATGAACAATGTTATTTATGGTGAACACATGCTTTCTTTCTGAGAATCTAGAATTTTGGTAGTTGTTAGGCAAAGAATGTCTGAGTAGCTCCCAATAAAGACTTAAAATTCTGCAGAAACATTGCCACAAGTGTTGCTGCATTTTTGCTGATACCGAAGGACACTTAGGTGTATTTCCTCCTGAGCTGGGAGACGAGGGCATAAAAATCCTCTCCCCAGATCACACTGATATCTTTTCCTTTACTGATCATCCAGCTGGTTATCCTTACTGTGTCGCCGTAATAAACCATAGATGTGATTACAATTGCAGCTGAGTCAGATGAGTCTGGCTAGGAAATCACTAAACCTGTAGGTGATTTCAAGACCCCTGCAACTTTTAATAATGTATTAGATTGCATTATTAGATTTTCTGTGTTAAACTATTCATTGTTCTTACATTCTTGGATTAAATCCTGCTTGATCATAATGTATTTCTTTTTTTCTGGATTCAGAAAATTTTTGCATCTATATTTGTAAATGAGAATTGTCAATAGTTTTCCTTTCTTTTATTTTCTTTTTCTAGTTCTAATAACTTGATATTGGACTCGGCAGGTTTTATAGCACCAGCTTTTAACAGCACCTGAGTTTGCAAAAGGAGAATAAAGTGAGAGTAATTACTCCACCTAGTATTAAGGTTTACTGTTTAGATGTAATAATAATGTCTTGTTCTGTTCTTAGGATATTGATCTCGTGATTTATGTTTCGTGGGTTTGTTTGTTTTGTTTTTTGGTGTTTCATTTTGCAGTACTTATTTTGTATGGTCTAGTAGAATTGCTGATGATGTATTTCTGTTGCTTGTTGTGATTGTGACTTAGCTTTTATTGGATTGTAATTTTATTTTTGCAAGGCTTTGCATTGTTTGCAAGGCTTATTTTCTCAGTTGTTACACTTGTTTTACTATTTCTTTGAATTTTTAATTGTTTGTTATAGGTAGATTTTCGGTTTATCTTACTCCAGCACATTACTGAACCTGGAAGCAAAGCCCAATGTTATGTGCTTATTTGTTGAAGGTAGAGGACACTAGAATATGGGAAGAGATGTATTAGAAATCAAAGAGCAGCAAATGTTTTGGTTTACAGAAATGTTATTTAAGAAAGGAGTTTTGTTATATAGTGGACATCGATTCTTATTAAAAACTCCTAGAATAGATTATTAAATTGATGATTTATGTGAATTTAATTTTTTTTATTATGCTTTAGGTGAAAGTTTACAAAGCAGATTCATTTTCCATACAGCAGTTCATAGATATTTTGTTTCATGATAATGACTGCAGTTTCCCACAGTGTAACAGCTTTCTTCCCACTTCTGCCCTGTAGTTACCTCTTCCTTGTGTCCTTTTCTGTGCATTCTTGCCCCCTGAGCTATCTCCCCTAACGAGTGTATCTAACCAACTAACCAACCAAACATTGCCGTCAAGGTGGATCCAACTCATAGCGACCCCTCCTTGGGTTTCCAAGGTGGTATTACTACGGAAGTAGATCCCCCAGTCTTCCTTTCAAGGATTGGCTGGTGGGTTTGAACTGCCAGCCTTCTGATTAGCAGTCAAATACCTTGGGCACTACACCTCCAGAGCTCCTATGAGTGTATCTACTTGATGTAAATGTTCATCCTATATGTTAGTGTGTTTTTGGCTGGAAGCCACGGGAGTGAATTCAATTCCAGATGTGAAGGATAACTAGGGGCCATAGTCTCAGGGATCTCAGCCAGGCTCTATCAAACCAGTAAACCTGGTCTTTTTATGATTTTGAATTTTGTCCCACATTGTTCACGCACTCTATCCAGGATCTCCAGCACTGATGTTTTTCCAAATAGTTGACAGTGGTGTCTGGACACCATCTCATTCTTCTGGTCATGGTCATATAGCAGAGGTTCACATGATCCACTAGTACCTTGGACTACAGCAATTTTAGAATGTGGATATGGCATGCATGATCTTCTAATCCACATCTAAGCAATGCACACACAAAACACATGGTGTGTTTTGTTTATATTTTTGTGTATTACATTTGCATTTTATCCACAGTGTAAAACAAGTAACTGAGACTTGATCATATGTAGTAATGTGTATTAAAAAAAAAAAAAAAAAATCACTGCCATTGAGTTAATTCTGACTCATAGTGACCCACTTTGGGTTTCTGAGGCAGTAAATCTTTACACAAGTAGATTGCCCCCATCTTCTTTCCATGGAGCAGCTGGTGGGTTTGAATGGCCAACCTTCTGGTTAGCAGTCAGATGCCTTAGGCGCTGTGCCACCAGAGCTTCTTAGTAATGAGTATAGTAAAAATAATTTCATTTTCTCAAAAAACTATAAGGGCACCCTTTTTTATGTTATTTTTTCCTTCAATAATGTGTTTTAATCATGAGAAACAAAACAAACAAAGCCATTTCTTGAATATCCACATTTTAGAGGTAGGAAAATTGTAATCCAAAGAGTTTATGGAGAAATTTAGGTTAGACAGAATAGTCTTATTTTGTATTAATTGTTTCCTCAGATGTTCTGAAGTAACTGTAATAAACAACAGAATTATGATTATAGGTGCTAAAATTATTCAAGGCTTTGAAACTTAATCACTGGTACAGTTGGAGCCCTGGTTGCTCAGTGATTAAAGCACTCGTCGGCTAACCAAAAGATTACCATTCACATCATAAAACACCTCTTAGGTATAGGCTTTTGTATAAATGGCATATACAGCTTTTATAGATGTCATTTGCTTGAAAGGAATTTGTGTTGTTATTCTTTTTTGTTATAAGAGTTTGGAAATCTCTTGTAAATGCATTCCTTATGCTATGTTGTTATTCTTTTTTGTTACAAGAGTTTGGAAATCTCTTGTGGATGTGTTCCTTATGCTACCTAATAGCATCTTTTTTCCCCACCCCCCCTTTAAAAATTTCTTTTTACAATTTTCGTTGAAAATGTACACAACAAAACATACACTACTTCAACAGTTTTTACACGTGTGGTTCATTGACAATGACATCACATTGTGCCACCTCTCTCACTATCTCAGCCCCATTAACTTCTACTCTCTGCTCTTTAAAGTTATGTCTGTGCTTTAGAGTTACTGCTGACAATTCTGTCTCTGGTGTAGAATTCCTCAGTAGGGCATAGTGCTCAGGGCACACATCTTTGTTGAGCTTCCCCGCCCATTGCTGCTCTGGGCCAGTGCTGAAGCCTCCAAGGGTCTCCATGCCTCTGGTCTCATCCCTCCACTGTGCCTATGTCTGACCAGTGGGTGCCAAGTGGGGCAAGATTCCTGGCGACCAAACAAATGCCTGGTGTGTTTTATACTGGCTGTTGCTGCCTATCCTGATCTCCCGGTATTTCAGCGAGCTTGGTATCCTCACCTCCATGTTCAGAACGAGGCCTGTAGGGGCTCCCTCCTACCTCAAGGTCCTTGGTGAGGAGGTATGGGTGGTTCTACCCATGCTATTGCTCAATTCTGACTCAGACTCATTGGTGCCCGTGAACATCAAGAGGTCCCATTGCCTGCTGTACACATGAGAAAACTGAGGCCCAGACATGGCCCAGGCCAGACCCATGAAGCAGTGAGCACAAGATAGGAACTGACCTGCCCAGCCTCGTTGGATTATCCCTCATGAACGGACTATGAAGGGACTGCAGGCAGATGTCATGTCCGCTCTCTGCCTCGGTCTCTCCACTTTGCTCCTCTCCTCACTGGCCTCTAAGCTCTGACTTAGCTGGGCCCCTCATGGGCCTCAAACCTGTGACATGACGCTAGACAGGGCATGGCCAGTGCAGCGCTTTAGGAGGTCATGGGGGTCAGTAACATCTTTTTTATCAGTCACTCAAGGAGCTCTGGTGGCATAGTGAGTAAGGCATTTGGCTGCTAACCAGAAGGTCACTGGTTCAGACCCACCAGCTGCTCTCTGTGGGAGGAAGGTAAGGCCTTGGAAACTCAATGGGAATTATTGTAAGTTAGAATCAACTCAATAGCGGTGCAGTTTTTTTGTTTGTTTGCTTGCTTACTGTTGTCTACAACTATCAAAACTTTTGGATCTGTCTTAATACCAGTGGTAGCAAGTAAACTAAATTAGATTTTGCCGGTATAGAATTGAGCCCTAAAAGAGTGCTGATTTATGATCTGTAAAGCTGTTGTCTATCTTTACAGTTATGTTTTCTGCCAGAATAGAAAGCAACATGCTTTTAAGACTACATTAATCTTTGAGAAATTTAACCAAATGAAACTTATATGAGACAAACACTGCTGTTCCTGAATAATAAGATTTAAATATAAAGTTTGAAAGTAAAATTGAAGAATTGTAGTCAAGATTTCATTAATCAGGAAAAAAGAAGAAACTCATGCTTGCTAAGAGTTAAGCACCTCTCTCACACACAGACACACACACATAACTCCTTTTTAAATCTCAGTTGTTGTTGTAAGGTGCCATTGAGTCAGCTCTGACTCATAGTGACTCATGTACAATGGAAAGAAACACTGCCCAGTTGTGTACCATCTTCACAATCCTTGCTAAACTTTAGCCCATAATTGTAGCCACTGTGTCAATTCATCTCGTTGAGGGCCTCCTCTTTCCATTGACCCTCCACTTTACTAAGCATAATATCCTTCTCCAGGGAATGGTCCCTTCTGACAACATGACCAAAGTGGGTAAGATGAAGTCTGGCCATTCTCACTTCCAAGAAGCCTTCTGGCTGCCCTTCTTTCAGGACAGATTTGTTCTTTTTCTGGCAGCCCATGATACTTTTTCAGTATTCTTCACCAACACCATAATTCAAAGGCATCAACTCTTCAAGAGTCTTCCTTATTCATTGTTTAGCTTTCACATGAATATGAGGTGATTGAAAATACCAAAAATAGATGCACCGTAGTTTTTAAAGTGCCGTCTTTACTCTTCAACACTTTAAAGAGGCCTTTAGCCGCAGATTTGCCCAGTGCAATATGGTGTCTGATGTCTTGACCGCTGCTTCCATGGGTGTTGGTTGTGGATTCAAGTAATATGAAATCTCTGACAACTTCAGTCTGTTCTCTGTTTATCGTGATGCTGCTTAGTGGTCCAGTTGAGGATTTTCATTTTCATTATGTTGAGGTGTAATTCATACTGCAGACAGTAGTCTTTAATCTACATCAGAAAGTGCTTCAAGTCATCTTCACTTTCAGTAAGCCAGGTTAATCTCAGTAGCTCAGCTGAATTCTACATTTGTCTTAAGTTATAAATTACTGAATAGCTTGTATTTGTTTGATACAGATAGGGACTCTTGAATTATGTTTGTTGAAAATTGTACTTTTTCATAATACCTTTCTCTCAGCCACTCCTCGGAAGGAAGGTTGGGCAATCCTACTTCCGTAGTGATACTGCCTCGGAAACCCAAGGAGGGGTCGCTATGAGTCAGGGCCGACTCGACGGCACATAACAACAACAACAACAACAACAAGGGAACCATAGTGCTTCATGTTACTGTATTAGCTGACCGATAATGTTATTCTCTTCAGTAAGTATTTATTAGATTTAGCTTAGTTCTGTTCTACACTCAGGGGAGTGTTAGAGTTGGAAGGTTAAGTACAACCTTTAACCTGGGAGAGTTTAAAGAAACAAGATAGGGGATAATTGAATAAACGCCACTCTGTGTAATCATGCTTTTTTTTTTAATTGGCCAGTGTTCCAGTAGAAAAGGAGTTTGGGTGATGCAGTGGTTAAGCACCTGGCAGGGGTTTGAACCCACTAGCTGCTTTGTAGGAGAAAGACATGGCACTTTGCTTCTGTAAAGATTACAAAAAAAAAAAAAAATAATAAAAAACCAAACCAAACCCATTGCCATTGTGTAAACTCCAACTCATGAGTGACCCTGTAGAATGGGGTAGAACTTCCCCATAGGGTTTCCAAGGCCATTATCTTTATAGAGGAGCTCTGGTGGCACAATGGTTAGAGTGCCAGAATGTCAGTAGTTTGAACCCACCAGCCTGCTCAGCAGGAGAAAGATGAGGCAGTGTCTTTCTATGAAGATTTACAGTCTTGGAAACCCTGTGGGGCAATTCTACTCTGTCTTTTGGGTTGCTATGAGTCAGAATTGACTCCTATAGAAGGAGTCCCTGGGTAGCACAAATGGTTGAGCACTTGACTATTAGCCAAGAAGTTGGTAGTTCAAACCCACCCAGAGGGACTTTGAAAGGCCTGGAAAGCTGCTTCTGAGTGGTCACAGCCTTGAAAAGCCTATGGAACAGGCTTTACACATGAGGTTGTTATGAGTTGGAATCAACTCAGTGGCAGTTAACAACAACAACATGCTTACAGATGTTTCAGGAGAAAAATTTGAGCATACCAATAGACTCTGTGACTCTGAAAGCTGACTTGTTTTGTTTTGTATTTAAATGACAGAAAGAAAAGGGGAAAAAAAAAAAATATGTAGCTTTGACCCTCTTAGATACCCTAAAAAGCATATGCATGCTTGGCCCCAGTATCTTGTCTCTTGTATAGCTACTATTTTACTTTTTTTTTTTTTTTGGAACTTACTCTGCTTAAAGTTTCTTGACAAGAGTGATATTCATATCTGAAGCCTCTTAATTTCCACATATAGAAGTTTTAATTAACCATATATTGAAAAGCAGTAACATCTTCTAATTTATATGATTCTGTAGTTGGATTCAGTTGAAAGGCCCTTGTAGGAAATAATTTGAGAGAGAGCAATCATGTTAATACTTTATTTTCATTTCACACGGTCAAGTTGAATTAATCAGATAAGATCATCATATTTGGAGTTTTTATGGTGAAAAAAATTAAGTGTTAACTTTTAAAATTAGCTTCATCCTTACAAATGCCACTCTTTAATGGTTTTCTCAGCATAGATTTATGCAGTTAATTTTTTTTAAAATAACTTTATGTTTTAAATAATGTTCAATATTTTTTCTTACTGCAAAGGTAATATACACCTCAATGGTGTTAGAAGACTGTTAGAGTGCAAAAAAGACTATAAAAATCACTGTAACCGCACCACCCAGAGATACCTGTCATAAATATTTTAGTTTAATTGTGTTCAATAAATATTTAAATAATGTGTATGTTGTGTGTGAATATTTATGTGTTTATTTTGAATTTGGATCATACGTGTGTTTGGTTGAATTGCACTTTTACAGTATCAAAATGTTCTGAGTTATTTAGGATATTTCTACACCACGGTTTGTAAAGGTTTTCCATAGTGTTGATATACTATAATTCATATCAGCAGTCCTCTATGGTTGGACATTGAAAATGTTTGCAATTTTGTGCCATTTAAAAATCATGATCCAATTTAAATTTTTCACTGGCTTGAAAAGTACAAAGTGAGAATTGTTCTTTTGAGTTGTTTTTGTAAATGGCTTACTTGATTTAATCTTACATTTCCAAGTTCTTAGACATAGTCCTAAGTTGTATGTGGATGCTTAAAATCAGGATCAGTGTTTGGGAAATGGCTTTAAAATCTTTTATTGTATCAGCTGTATTTTGTGTTATGTGTTCATCATGTTTTAATAATTAATGACTAGATCTTGAACTCCTTAATGGGCTCTGTGTTTGCTAGGTGCCATCCAGTTGGCTCTGACTTAAGGTGACCCTGTGTAGAACAAAACAAAACACTGCTCAGTGCTATGCCATCCTCACAGTCATTGCCATGTTTGAACCCATTGTTGCAACTACTTTGTAAGTCCATCTTGTTGATGGTCTTCCTGTTTTTCACTGACCCTATACTTTTGCCGTGCGTAATGTTCTTCTCCAGAGACTGGTCCCTCCTGATAACATGTTCAAGTGTGTGAGACCAAGTCCCACCATCCTCACCTCACAGGAGCATTCTGGCTGTACTCTTTCCAAGACAAATTTGCTTGTTCTTCTGACAGTCCATGATACATTCAGTATTCTTTGAAAACATCATAATTCAAAGACATCAATTCTTATGTCTGCCTTATCCATTGTCCAGCTTTTGAGTGCATATGGGGCAATTGAATATACTGTGGCTTGGGTCAGCACACCTTAGTCCTTGCTTGAATAATTTATTTCAGAAAGATCAGCACAAGGCCATTCTCTATGAGGGGAGGTTAATGATGTCCTAAATGTCCGACTTTTCCAAACTGCAGTGCCACTCCATCATCTCTGACATCAACTCTTGCTCCTTCCCTAAAAAATCTACCCCCCATCTTTGGGTTCTATAATTCACTGTAATGTCTCACAGAACTCCGAGGCTCCCAAGGAAATGGCTCATGTGGTAGTGGTGGAAGCTGGCAGGCTGGCAAGTCCCAGGTCTGTGGGTAGGTCTGGTGGATCCTCCCAACTCATATGTTTGCAGGGGTTAGTGAGCCCAAATCAGGAGGTCAGACGATGACTGCTGTCTCAAGTCCAGGAACGAGATGATGACAAACCAAACGCAGAACCAGAGCAAGAGAACAGACTTTCCCCAGAACACTCCTATATACTTCACAGGCGCTAAGGGTGGTGACTTGAGTCACACCCTCCGGCGAGGCAGGACTGAAGGCACATCCCACCCTAAACAGACATGGAGACTACAACTTACAGCACATCACTGAATGGAGGACAGTATCTGGAAGGGCCATATTAAGCAGTTCACTGGACTACAGTCCTCAAAGTGACATCTTTGCTTCTTAACACTTTAAAGATGTTTTTAGCAACAGATTTGCCCAATGCAGAATGTCACTTTATTTCTGGGCCGCTGCTTCAATGGGCATTGATTGTGAATCCAAGCAAAGGCCACACTATCTCTCAATAAACCAATTAGTTTGTTTCCTATTTGAGTAATTTTATAATGCCCTCTCTCCCTAATCTGTGGGAGTCAAAGTACAAGAAATGTAGAACATGGAGAAACTTTCAGGACAGACTTCATTATTCTTTAGGATTTTAAATAATAGAGTGTGGAACTTTTTTTTTTAAAAAAAATCTTTTTTAAAAAATTGATTTTCCTTATAAAAATTATGATTTATCTTTTGGCCATCTTTTTTTTTTACATTTTTACTTGACTTTTTACAATAACGGACTAGTACAGTATTTGTCCTTCTGTGATTGACTTATTTCACTCAGCATAATATTCTCCAAGTTCATCCATGTTATGTGGTGTTTTGCAAATTCTGCATTATTCCTTAGGGTTGCATACTATTCCATTGTGTGTCTGTATCATAGTTTGGTTATCCATTCTTCTGTTGATGGGCACCTAGGTTGTTTCTGTCTTTTGGCTATTGTAAATAGTGCTGCAGTGAACATGGGTGTGCATATATCTGTTCTTGTCCTGGCTCTCACTTCGGTAGGATATTTACATAGTAATGGAATTGCTGGGTCCAATGGTGTTTCTAATTCCAGCTTTTTAAGGAATCGCTGTACTGCTTTCCACCATGGTTGTATCATTTTACAGTCCCAGCAGCAATGTACGTGAGTCCAAATCTCTCTACATGCTCACCAGTACTTGTTATTTTCTGTCTTGTTGAATTTTGCTACTAGTGCTAGAGCAAGATGGTATTTCATTGTTGTTTTGATTTGCATCTCTCTAATGGGTAATGATTGTAAACATTTCTTCATGTATTTGTTAGTGGCCTGAATATCCTCTTTGGTGAAGTGTCTATTCATGTCTTCTGCCTATTTTTTAATTGGATTATTTGTCTTTTTGCTGTTGAGGTGTTGGTGTTTTCTATACATTTTAGAGATAAATCCCTTGTCAGATATGTCATTGTCTTTTTGGCCAATATTTTTTATTCTGACAGTTGTACATAATCTATTTCGCATACAGGAATATATTGTATGTAAAATTGCCAGAACTATTCTTTATTCTCCTTTCTGTCCAATCCATGTTAAAATATTCTCCATTATATTTGATCTGCAGCTCACTAAGGCTCATCGACAAGGACACATGGTGAAAGTAGATTGGCTGGACAGATTGACATTTAGAGAAATCGAAATGATAAATGAGGTAGGTTGTATCTTTCTTTTTTATTTCAAAGTATTTTCTCCAAATTTCTAACTCAAGTTTTTTTTTGAGGATTATTTATTGCCAGAATTATTCATTACCTCAGAAATGTGGGGTAATTGGCATTAAACTGTAGTTGTAAGTTCAATCCTAGTAAGTGGAAAACTTGGGATATCTGCCTTTCTTATATTTTAATGTAATATTGAACCAAGAAATAGGTAGTGGATGTCATAAATGTATGTAATACCATATGAGCAAAGCCTATGGAGGCTTGAGCCTTCACTCGTGTGAGCTGTGTGTTTGTCTGTCTCTTTCTCTTCCTTCTGGCAATTCTATTCAACATTAAGTCAATACCGGGTAAATCTTCCATGAGCACAGTGCTATCTCTTCATTTCACTTATCTTAATTCATCTTTAGCCAAGTCTTCTCTCCAATTAAGATACTACTTGTGTTATATACTATATATAGGAATTTGCACCCTTAATAAAATTAAGGTCTGAGTAATTTATTTATTTATTGACCTTGTGCATTGGGGCAGAATATACGTGTAATTAAAAGAAGACTTCAAGAAGACTCTTTTCCAAAAGTTATTTTAAAAAAAAGAAAAAAAATTTGTTTTTTATATATTTCCTGTATACTGCCAGATGTTTGCCCTAACATTCTGTGTCAAGGGAACACAAGTAACAATCATTACTCAAATTAGAAGAATATCTATTTTGTGATATGCATAGCTTACATGACCACCACGGGTATCATCTGACTTAATTTATATTCTCTGAAATATTTTTAATCAAGGAGAAAGAGAGAAAAAATTTTAATTTTACAATAAACACTTGTAGAAATTGCACTCTATAATTGCTTTTTTTTGTAATGAGTTTAGTAATGTTTAATAATATTTATATTTAATGGGCATATTGACTGCTACTTCTAAATTTATTTATTCTGTATACTCACACTAGAAGACACATTTTCTTTTCTTTTTTCAGTTTTATAATAGACATATTCCAGAGTTAGTTTAATTAACATGTTAGCTTACATTTTTCTATTCTTTAATTGTGGTACCCCTGAATAGTAGAAAAGGAGCCCTGATGGTGCAGTGGTTAAAGCACTTGGCTGCTAAACAAAAGGTCGGTAGTTCAATCCTACCAGCATTCCATGTGAGAAAGATGTGGCAGTCTGCTTCCTTAAAGATTACAGCTTTGGAAACTCTGGTTCAATTCTGCTCTACCTCATAGACTCTCTACGAGTCAGAATCAAGGGCAGTGGGCTGATGTGGTTTTGGTATGGATAGTAGAAAAGTCACCCTGGTGGTACAGTGGTTAAAGCACTGAACTGCCAACCAAAAAGTTGACAGTTGAAACCCACAAGCCACTCTGTTGGAGAATGATTTGTCAGTCTGCTTCTGTCAGAATTTATAGCCTTGGAAACCTTGTTGAGCAGTTCTCTTTCCTTACAGGGTCTATATGAGTCAGAATTAACTCAGTGGCAATGGGTTTGAGTTTGGGTTTGAAAGTAGAAAATGTATCATTAGGACTTATTTGCCCAACTCCTCTACTTCCCTCCTCTGTCAAAGATAGAAGTACGTAACTATTATCACTGTAGACTATAATATGCTTCATAAAGCTGAACAACTTAAGTGACTTCTTCCCGCCTTTATGATGTTATGAATATAGATTTAAAACCATTCATTTCTATAGTTGGATTAGTCATATACTTTAAAGGTGGATGAACTGTTCTTTGTTTAAAATTGTTAGAAGTATACTATTTTTATTTTTGAAACAAAATAATTCTCATACACATTTATGCAAAATAACCTTGAAGTTTTATATAAAAATTCCAAACAGCTACTAAAAAATGTTACTAAGTTTGAAGAGGATGATTTAAGTGTAGAGGAGACACTATTAGATACCACAGTACTTTTGCATATATATTATAATTAAATATAAAGTTATTATGTTTTAAGGCGTACATGATAGATATAATACTGCTTTGGGAAAATATATACTGAGCTTTTGAGACTGTTGGAGGCAATCATTTTTTATAAAAGCCTTACTCTTTTATTTTTTTTAGAGTGAAAAGCGAAGTTCTAATTTCATGTACTTGATGGTTGAGTTTCAGTGTGTCAAGTGTGAAGATAAGGAATATGGTATTGTATATTATGAAAAGGTATTTGCCTTGGAACTGTTTATGGTCTCTAAAGTAGAGGGGAGGGGAAATATTAAAAAAATTACTGGTGTTCCTGCTGAGATGAATTATTTGGTTATAGGATGGCAGCAGACAGCTGTCAGCAGCAGCTGTTTATGTATACACAAATCAAATCATGCAGCTGCAGCAAGATTACAAAAGCTGATCATTCACATAATCCAGTTCTAAGTTACAGAATTCAGTAAGCGTGCAAGTGATTAAAAACTTTTTGATTAATTCTGCAAATTTGCAACTGGGACACTGAAAAAGTAGTTTGTTTGCAATTATTATTCATTTGAAAAATAAAAAGGGATTATAATTTTTTAAGGGTTAAGTTATTAAAAGTTAAGAGTATATTATTATCTGTGTATAACAAGAGTACAGTTAAGGATTTGCTTTGGTTTGCTCATTATGTGAAAGAAAATAGTTCTGTGTTTGATATGTAGCTACTTGAAAAATATCTATGGCTTTAAATGCTTATTGAAATGACTTCATTTGAATACAAAGGAATAATTATATGCATAGCTTGAAAACACTCAAACCAGGTACCTCTGTTATTGTGGAAATAGTAACATGTTAAGTTGGTGCTACTTGAGGACAGACTTTTTAGATATGGCATAATAGTATAATATTTTTCTGGATATAGCAGTTTATTATATGTAGTTTATTTCTTCATTAAAAGCAATACTTTCACATTACATTTACAAATTAATGTTTTAAAGCTTTAACTAGTAATTGTGTGTGTGTGTATATACATATACTTATATATGTATATACACACAACTATATATATGTATATACATATATATATATAACTTTTTTTAAAAATCTCAATTTATTTATTTATGTATTTGTATTTTTACAGTGTTCCCCCCCCCCCCGGTAGTCAAGAAAGTTTCCTTCCGTATTAAATATATGTATATATATAAAACTTTTTGAAAGGTGTTTCCATATGGGCGGTTCAAGCTTTATATAGTTAATTTATTTTCATTTTCCTGGTCCTTTCAAGTTAATATCGCTATTTTTTCCATTATTGAAAGTTTAGGGTAAGTTATCTTGTTTCATTTCTTATTTTATGTCTGATACTCCCTAGGAAAAAAGAATATAAACTATTCAGCATTGTTTATTAATTTACTAGAAAACCTATGTTTAGAAAAAGAGACCTATAGGTGAATGAAGTTGCTTTGTCACTAATACATTGTAATGAAATCCCATTTTCCATATTATGCTCTATATGATTTCATATAGAGCATGGGGTTTATTTTGAAAAAACTATGCTAACAGAGATGGTGCATTGGAACAATGGAGATGTAAAGCAGTCTGAAAAACAGCTTTGATGATAGATGAAGTAATAGTAGAAAAGAAATTAGAAGTATTTCTAGTATTTTTTAAAAGGTTCTTGACCCCTTTCTACTGCTTCCTGAAAATAGCTCATAAATTAGTGCCTGTCTACCTACCCTGTCATATTTCCACTTAGTGTAAAGATTGCTGGGCCAGTGTATTGAATCTAATGGAAATAGACTTTCTTGTCAACTGTCTTTTGTGACAGATAGCCTTAGTGAAGATTACTTGTCACAGTTGGCCTGATAAATGTGTTTTCTGGTGTTGTGAGTGAGAACCAGCCTGTTAAACAACAGCTTTGGGAATATGTGGTTTGCTGTAGGACTCAATTACTAAACTAAAATCGCAGTACTTCCTCTCTTTCAGTCTTCTGATTTTTTGCAAATACCTAAAATTGAAAATGTGCTCATTTGGAAGTTGGCAGAAAAGCTGGGTGCTAGGTATATAGTTGTGCAGAGATGAATTTAGACCTTAATTAATTTAGCCTTCCCAGTATGTAAGGATTTGTCTAGTGACATTTATTGTGCTGATTACCTTTCTTTCCTAGAACTGGATACAAGTAAAAGCTCAAATTATTCAAAAATGATAATAGCAAAATAAGCCTGCTTTATTTCTTAAGAATTGATTTAGTCTTGTTGTTTATGTTTGCATTGTGTTCAGTAGGTCTCCTTGTAAGGAGCAATGCTGCTGAGTCTCTAGCTGTGTAAAAATACGAGTCACATTAACTCCAAATTTACAGTTCTCCGTTTTGGAATGGAACTCAGTTGTGATCCCTGGAAACACTATTGACATCTACTTAGTACTTTTTGCAAATGCTGCACATCCATTATGCCATGTTTTAATTATGTCCATCGACTAATATCTGTGCACCTCATAAATAATGATACAGTAACTGCAACAGTAGGCTCAAAAATAGCAAGGGCCAGGAACCAGACACCGTTTTGTTCTGTTGTGCATACGGTATCTATGAGCCCCAGTTGTAATAGAGATCTTTAAATTTTCTCCGGTTATTTCATGAGCAACAATAGGAGTAAAGATGGATTATGTATTTAAAATATAGTTGAATAAAGATAAGAAGTTTTTTTAAGGAGGAAATGATGTTAAATAGAATCAAAACATATAACATCGTGTTTTGTTTATTACCATTTTATTATTATTATTGTTTTAATTTATTGTTCTGTAATCTAGGATGGTGATCAGTCATCTCCAATTTTAACAAGCTTTGAGATAGTGAAAGTTCCCGACCCTCAGATGTCTATGGTGAGTTATTTTTGTGTAAATTTCCAGTCAAATTATTTTTCTTCTGTGATATTATAACAGATCCATATCATGTGTTTTCTTTTTAAAAAAATATATATGTATATATGTAACTACCTAAATTATCTGTGATACCTAAATGCACTTTAGCTATGTTGAATCAGATTCTGATGGAATTTTTACAAGGCATGTATAAAAATAAGGTCCAGGTAGTATAGGTTTGGGGAACCATTTTTTTTTGAAGAGGTGGGAAAGCAGAAAATGTAGTCTTGAGGGAAGAACCTGGGAGAATTGGTATTAAAGAAGGAGAATAGGTATTTATTGTAAATAGAAGGGGAATTTATGTCAGCTGCAGAGGGTAAGTTTGGGATCAGTGGATGAAAATGTTAGGGAGACTGATTCTGCAAGATAAGAGAAATCATTGTAGCTACTAGAACTTTTCAGTTTAGAACATGGTTACTTAGGTGATTCTGAGCCTTGTACCTACCTTTTAATGAGATATACTAACCCATTAATGAAATTTTGAGCTGATAGCTCTCTCAGTGATGTTAAAGAGCAAGAAGAATTCTTACTTTGCATAAATAAAGAAAATAGTCCTCAATAATTATAATGATCATCCTTAGAAGTGAGAATGGCCAGACTTTGTCTCACTTACTTTGGATATCTTAACCGGGAAGGATC
Source organism: Orycteropus afer afer (assembly GCF_000298275.1). Lineage (NCBI taxonomy): Eukaryota > Metazoa > Chordata > Mammalia > Tubulidentata > Orycteropodidae > Orycteropus > Orycteropus afer. Next base: position 4,780,870 of record NW_006921748.1, read on the forward strand.
AGTCCCTGCAGAAGCATCATTCTTGGTAAAGTAGAGGGTCAGTGAGAAAGAGGAAGACTCTGAACAAGGTGAATTGACACAATGGCTGCAACAATGGGCTCAAACATAACTATTGTGAGGATGACATGACTAGGCAACATTTTGTTCTGTTGTACATGGAAATGACAGCACCTGGTAACATCAATGATGATAGTTTTCATATTGTGAATGCTATAATTCAAACAATAACAAACTAGGGCTCCAATAACATTTTTTATTTTTAAATGAAAGCAAGCAAGCACAAAGCAAAAGGTTTAAAGGCAACCCCTTTATTCCCCATTCTAGAAATTCAAGTTGACTTGTAGTAGTGGTTATTTACTAAATGGAGTATATGTTTCAACAAGGGAACTGAGCTTGCACACCACAGTATCAGATAAAGAAACACACTATAAAGCTCCTATAACAGTGTATATACAAACGGACTGGTACAATAGAATAAAAACCAGAAACTGAGCCACATGTGGTTGGGAGTTTAGTATATGAGAAAGATTTCATCACTGGAGCACAGTACTGGAACAACTGGTTAGCCATTTGGAAAAAGATAAAATTAGATCTATGTATTATACCATATTTTAGAGTAAACTCCAAATGAATCAGAGCTCTTCATATTAAAAAATGAAACCACACCAACCAATACTTTATTCCCAATGGAAGGAAAGACTCAACTAAACCTTAGAATCCACAAGAAGTAAAAGAAAATATTGATAAGTTTAACTACTTAAAAAGATGAAAAAGCGCATGGCAAAACCCTGTAAACAAAATCAAAAGACAGTTGACAAACTGGGGGAAAGTGTTAAATATATCACAGAGCTAGTATATCTAATACATAATGAACTTTTAAAAATCAAAGGCAGAGGACCAAAAAACTAGTTGAAAATTGAAAAAAAGATACAAATAAACATTTCACACATACTCACAAACGCACATGACATAAAAAAATCCCTTAGGCTTTAGATAAAATGTTCAAACTTAATGATTTTCTCCATGGGTGAAATAGTCAAAAACCAAATGTGTATATTCAAGCCTATGATCACTGTCCCCTTCTTCAGTAATTGGCGTTTAATTAACTACTAACATGATAGCATAATGATGTCACGGAGTATGCAGTAACTCAGTGAAGGGGGAAGTACTTTGGTCTGAGTTGTCTGAAGGTTTTTAAATGAAGGTGATGTTTGAAGGGGTAAAGGATATGAAAACCCTGCAAAGGTAGAAAGTGAGGGGTAGAAGTTTGAAGAAGCTGGAGCATAGTATGGCAGTGAAGTGTAAGTCACGCTTAGAAGCTACTGAATGAGCTGTTGATTAAGTGACAAACCCTATAGGGGAGCACTGGGAGACAAGCCATTTCTATTTTCTGTTTCCCTGTCTCCAAATGGGGATGTACAGTTAAAAGATACATAGGAGACTAAAGCTGTAGCAAGAGTAAAATGTTAAGTATTATAAAATGGTCTTGAGTATAAGTAACTATTTTCTGTTTCTCATTGGCTACTGAAACTTCCTTTTGGTGGGGATTACAATATCGATATTTTTAAATAATTTGTAGGAGAATTTAGTTGAAAGCAAACACCACAAGCTTGCCCGGAGTTTAAGAAGTGGACCGTCTGACCATGATCTCAAACCTAATGCTACCACAAGAGATCAGCTAAATGTAAGAAAAATTATAAAATGTTAATATAAGAATAATTACATGGGTATTTTGGGTTTAGCATTGTATCGCCGCTTCACTTAAAAATGACTCATATGCACATTTTCACAAGATTAATGAACCCTAAGAAATTTCAAGTATCTGTAGTTTTACTTCTGTGAAGGTTTACCGCCTCGGAAACCCAGCCAGGATTGCTGTGACTCGGAATCTATTCGATGGCAGTGAGTTTTTTTTTTTTTTTTTTTTTTTAAGCCCTAGAGACAGAGCTGCAGGTAGTATATACTTTTGTGATTATTTCCATTCCTGTTGAGTTGAATCTGACTCATAGCAACCCTAGAGAAAGCAAAACTGCCTTATACAGTTTTCATTGCTGTAAATCTTCATGAAAGCAGACTGCCACATCTTTTTTCCTGTGGAGCAGCTGGGGTTCAAACTGTTGACCTTTTAGTTAGCAGACAAGTGCTTAACCACTGCGCCATCAGAGCTCCTTATTGTGAGTTCTGAGAAATGGTCCTAAGGTACGTTACGTAACCCAAGAAAGGACTCAGCGGACACATGTATCTTTGTGTGTATTGACTTGGTGGGAGAAATTTGTATTGGTTTGTTTTTTTCGTCTTGGTTTTCTGGGGCTTTTGCTATTTTGCTTTATTTTGGTTTTCGTAGAATTAAATAAACTGTGTTATATGTTGAATGTGATTCTTCTTTTTTTTTTTTTTGGCCTTGTACCCTCAGATAATACCAAATTTGGACTGATAAGTATAGCAAATTTAAGTCTTATTGACTGCATGTGCATTCTCCTTACCTGTTTAATAGCTCTATTAGGGGAATATTTAAATAATTAAAAATTTCCATTTGAATGAAATGGAAATGTAATGGGAAGTATATATTTGACAAAAACAGTTTTTTCTTCTTCATTATAGATTATTGTGAGTTATCCACCTACCAAGCAGCTTACATATGAAGAACAAGATCTTGTTTGGAAGTTTAGATATTATCTGACTAATCAAGAGAAAGTAAGTTTCTTGAGTATTAAAATATATCAAATTTTTCTACAGACTTTATTGATCCAGAATGAGATAAAACTAACATATAAGGTGAAACTAGCATATATATATAAATATATAATAATACAGAATTATTGTCAAATTTAAAAAATTAGAGGAAAAAATGTTAGTACTAGGCTTATGAACAATATCTCTCAATTTTGTGGGTTTTTAAGTGCCTTTAAGTCAATTTTGTAGGTTAGTCAGAACAGGTGCCTACAGTTCTTACTTAGCCTTACTTTAGTAAACTGAAGTCTTTTCAATAATTTAAAACTGCATGGGACAGCAAATGAAGGGGATAGTGATGAAGAGTTTGTTGTGAGCAGGGGTTTTGTGATTCATTTCAAAGTGATGGCAAATTTACATAACATGAAAAGGCAAGTACAAGTTGTCCTTAAGTCAGATGTTCATAACCTGGGTACTGCCTGTATACCATTTAAAAGAAACTTGCAAACATATTTACATAAAAACACCTGTACCTGTTTGTTGGTGCATAGATAATGTCTGAAGAAATGCACAGCTGGATCCCTTTTGGGGAGAAATGAAGGTAGAGGACCTTGGATTTTTACATTAAATTCATCGCTGCTGTCTTTTTTAAAAACAAGCTGATTATTTTTATCATTAAATATATCTACTATGCAAATTTTATAATAATTTGCTATGTATGCATGTGTTTATATACACATACATATATGTATGTATGTATGTAATTCTTAAAATCAGTTGGATGAAGACCAACAATGTAGAAAATGAGCAAGGACTGAGAACAAAGGGTTCACTGAAAGGAAATGTAAATTACTTTTAAAGATATAAGGCACTCAATTCCACTTATATATATTAATTAGTAATTAAACCAATTAGCAATAATTAAAAACATACTGAGATACTGCCCTTCTCATTTATCAAATTGCCAAAAATCCTACAGTTTGATAACATGCTCTGGTTAGGCTATATGGAAATGGACACTCTCATTCAAGGTTGGGGGTCTTCTAAATTTTTGAAGAAATATATAGATTATGGACATCCAATTTATAAAAAACTCCTCCTTGCTCTTTAATGTTATATAAATTTGCCCTCATTTTGAAACCATTGAACCAACCCCTACTGGCAACAAATTTTGTGTCGCAATCACTTTTACTTCCTGCATGTGTAGCTTTTAAAGTATTAGAAAGCCTTCAAGTCTTTACTTGCACAAAAACCAAAAGTTTAACAAAGCTAACCAAACCCACTGCCACTGAGTTGATTCTGACTCATAGTGACCCTATAGAACATAGGGTTTCCATGGCTGTAAATCTTTGTGGCAGTAGACTGCCTCATCCTTCTCCCGTGGAGTGACTGGTGTATTTGAACAGCTGACTTTTAGGTTAACAACCAAATACCTTAACCATTGCACCACCAGAACTCCTTTCTTGCACTGAAGTAAGGCTAAATAAGAACGGTATGCACCAGCTCCAGCTGACCTACAATTTCTTAAAGACACTCAAAGGAATGGATCTCGTTAACCCAGGAACTGCTTGTAATGTGACTGACTATGCTTCCTTTTGAAAATGTTGTTTGGAATTTTGTGATACACTGATTGTGAGTTAAGATATAGAGCTCAGTTTACATTGCTTGATTTTTATAGCTGTCACTGCTGAGAACAATACCTTACAAAGCTATAGAGATACAGATGAAATAAAACAAGGTAGACAATTTTTTTCAGATTTTTTTTTTTAAAGAAGGTGTAGGGATTTGAAGTTTGTAATTGACACAGATCTATTTCAGCAAGCATTTCTAAACGCTATAGGATAAAGTCTGCGTGACAGGCAGTAAGTCCTTTGTATCCACAAGTTCCACATCCACAGATTCAAGCAACCATGGATTGAAAATATTAAGGGAAGAAAATGCAATTAAATGGTCAGAACAATCCCTCGAAGGCTAGGAGGGAGCATAAAGTGCTATTTACATAGCACTTACATTGTATTATGTATTGTAAGTACTCGAGGGGATATACAAAGGTTGTGTGCAAATACTACACCGTTTTATATAAGATACTTGAGCATCTGTGGATTTTGGTATCTCTCGGTCCTGAAACAATCCTTCTTGGATACAAGGAATGACTATATTAATAGAAATGTGAATTCTTCTATTATGATTTGTTTGTGCTTGCTTTATTATCATTATTTTCCCTCTGTTACTTCCAGGCTCCTTTTGTAATCCTGTGTCCCTTTGGTGAAGGTTATTTTGATAAAAGCAGATAATAACCTTAAATCTACTTGTGAACTTCTGTATATTGTAGCACTCTGAAAATAAACACATTGCCAACCTCACTGTTTTGTAGAACACTTCATAAGTTATTACTATATGACCTTTATGACACATGACCTGCTGACATACAGTTAGTCCAAGGGAGGTTGATGAATATATTTTAAAAATTCAAGCAATTAATTATATTTTAAAATTAATAAGTAAATATAATGTGGTGATCACATTTACTTTGCAGCTAATGTCATCTTGTTTAACACATACCCCACTTTGTAGACCATCTAATGGTAATTTGTGTAGGAGAGTGATAGTCCTAAAGCTGGTTCAGATTGGCTGGACTTGTAGTTAAATTTTATTTTGTGTATATTAGATACTCCTAAAGATTTTTGAGCAAGGGAATGGCAAGATGACAGAAATATTTTTTTTTTAAATACTAATTTGGCGGTAATGTCTCAAGGATTAATGGACACGTGCAGAAAATAATTATCACTTGGATGTCTATAATATAGATATAATATGAGCTACTGATGGTAGAAATAATACTAATTTCAATTCAGGAGATGTTGTTAGGTACTGTTGGGTTAGCTCCAACTCACAACAACCCTGTGTACAACAGAATGAAACACTGTCAGGTCCTGCACCATCCTCACAATCCTTAAACTGTGCTTGAGCCCATCGTCACAGCCACTGTGTCAGTCCATCCTATAGAGGGTCTTCCCCTTTTTCATTGGCCCTCTCCTTTACCAAGCAAGATGTCCTTCAGTAAAAGCTATAGATATTGTAAAATGAGATAATAGACATGGCGGAGTCACATTCTTGGAACTATATTATATGTAGCATGATATAGAGAACATACTTGGGTTTGAAATAGGGAAGATCTGGGTTCAATTTCTGAGTATACATACCATGTAGTATGAGGTACACTATTTCACCTTTAGAGTCTGATTTTCTCATTTGTCAAATAGACTCAGCATGCCTTTATAGGTGAAGTGATAGAGGTCAGTAACCTGGCCAAGTGACTGGTGCATAGTAGATGTAGAGTAAGTGTTGGTTCTTTTTTATCTTCTTATTTCTTTGAACCTGGGTGACTAAAATGTGTGCACTATTATAAGAACTAAAAAATTCAGAAGGAGTTCTGGCTGGAGGGAGAATATGAAAATATAATTTGAAACCTAGAAATCGAGTTAATGGAGTGGCATACAGCTTTCTGTAATGAAACCTGGAGAGAGAAAATTGTGAAGTAGTATAGTTGGTTAAGGCATTTGGCTGCTAACCAAAAGGTCAGTTGTTCAAACCTACCAACCGCTCTGTGAAATAACGATGAGGCAGTCTGCTTTTGTAAAGATATGTTGTTGTTATGTGCTGTCAAGTCGGACCTGACTCATAGCGACCCCTCCTTGGGTTTCCAAGGCAGTATCACTATGGAAGTAGATTGCCCAGCCTTTCTTCCGAGGAGTGGCTGGTGGCTTTGAACTGCCAGCCTCCTGGTTAGCAGTCAAGTTCCTTAGGCACTATGCTACCAGAGCTCCCAGCCTTAGAAACCCAGTGGGAGTCACTGTGAGTCAGAATCTACTCCATGGCAGTGAATTTGGTTTTGGCGAGTCTACACTAGATTTGTTCTGTATTTAACTTATTGTGATTTGGTGGAAGTTTACAGACCAAATTAAGTTTTCCATTCAAAAATTCAATTTTGTTTCATCACACTGATCACAGTCCCTACTGTGTAACAAGGACTCTTCACACTTCCTCCTTGTAGTTTCTATTTCCATTTGCCCTTCTTTCCTATCCCTTCTTGCCTTCTGAGCTTTATCCTTGGATAAACGCTGCACTTTTGATGTCTTATGGTTGGTTGTTCTAATGAAAGCACGCATCCATGCTGTTACTGTTCACCTTGTAGGGCTGTCTGTTGTTTGGTTAAAAGATGAGTCATGGGAGTGAGTTTAGTTCCAGGCTTGAAGGGTGTCTGAAGGCCACAGTCTTGGAGGTTCTACCAGTCTTTATCTGACCAATAAGCCTGTTCTTTTTTTTTAAATAATTTTGATTTTTTTTCTATATTTTCCTCCCTCTTTATTTAGAACCTTTTGTTGTGATCCCTTTCAGAGCAGTTGGTGTTGGTAGCTGGGCACCATCTAGTACTTCTAGTCTCAGGGTCCAGAAAGTTCATGTAGTCCACTTCGTGCTGTTTGTTTTCATGGCTTTGATTTTCTATACTCTTCTTTGCTTCAGATGAGGGAGACCATTAGTTGCACCTTACAGTCTGCACTGCATTTGAATCTTAAGTCTTTGTTGCCACTAATTAACGTTTTGGCTCTGGAAAAATTACTTAATCTATCTAAATTTCAGTCCTTCATCTTTAATGTGATCGATTAGGCAATAGTAGACTTTAACTCTCTTCTACTTCTTAAAATAGTCTGTAAAGTCTTAGACCAGAGGGCCAAGGACTAATTCTTCAGGTAGAATAATGATAACCAGTATCTATTAAAAAGCTGCTTTGCGCCAAGGATCTTATAAATCAACAGCAACCTTAGATATTATTGTCACTGTTTTACAGATGAGGAAACTAGAGCCTTAGTGAGGCTAAGGAATCAGTACAGAATCACAAAGCTTATAATTGCTGCCTCTTAATATGCTCACATTATCAAATTAGAGATGGGAGTCAGTAAAAATACAGAAAAGAGGAAAGTGGAGAAAATATGTGCAGTACCATGCAAGCAAGAATTCTGGAATGTATTGGGGATAGGGCAGAGAGGCATTAGAAAAATGAAGCATCTGTCAGGACCTTTTATGATCTGAATGAATGAATGAACATGTTTTAAATAGCATAATGGGCCAATCTTTAGCCCCGCTTTAAAAAAAAAACAAACTTGTTTTTCAGAACCAGTTGTATTTTAGTTTCCAATGGTAAGACAAAAATTTAGTTATAGCTCATCTCTTCAACTTATCCTTTTTAACATTGATTGATGCCTTGGGAAATTCTTTGTAGATGAATTATATTTATTCTTTTATATCCATAATAGGGCTGAGAGAGGAATTTTAAATTTATTTTAAGTTTAACTATTATTCCCTTTATCACTGAACAAAAGGAGATATTAGTCAACAGTAACAGGTTTGTAATTTTATGTTTTATAAAAAGATTGTGTTAGTAGCTTGATACAATGTTAAATGAAGAATAACCGTGATCATAGAAATTGAATCCTGAATGCAGCACAGTGTCATCTAAAATACACAGGAGGAAAGTGAATTAAACCTGTTAGAATGTAGTATAGTTCAAGTAGCATAGAACAGATTTACAGAGCAGAACTCCCTTAGATAGAAAGGCTTGCAAGAAAAATTGTTTGTTTAAACAAGTAGTCACTTCCCACTGAAATCCAATTACTTCTAGACATGTGCAAAAGAAATAGAATGCTCAAGTGATATAAAGTGTGTGACAAGTTTCATTTAACTAGTTGATTTCAAGTTTTGGAAAGGTAGTTGATGAAACTTCAATTCTCAGGACATATTACTGGGTTCTTATGATCACTAGAGTAGAGTGAACAATATTTTTTAATGTTCAGGAAGCACTTTTGAGTAAACTAAATATATATTGGCCTTGAAGGGACCAGAGGAATTATTCACACGGCCACATTTGTACTCTTGCAATAATTTAAAATGAGTTTTGTAGAAAACAAATATTGCTGTACTTCCACCCCCCATGTTTATTTACACAAAGAAACCCTTTCAGTGTCAGGTTTTCAGAAACTGTGATTTAGATTATTTAGCTTTTAGGCCCTGAGGCTAAAAAGATTTCCTAGAGAGAAGGCTTTGCCCAAAAAAACATTATCAGGGGAAGTTGGTTCTTACAAAGTAAAACATTTTATTTTTCAAAGTAATTTACTCTTTTTCATCTTTTTTTTTTTTTCCCCTAAATGACCTGTCTTAAATGTTTTGGATTAAAACCCTCAAGACTGGGTTTGATGCTGTACTTAAAAAGTTCAAAATAATTTTCTTTGTTTAATCAAACTGGTTAAATTTATGAAGTATTTTAAAATTTATGGTCCACAACAGATAGGAATGGACTCATTTTGTCAAACTAAAAATATGAATATTGTAATTTCTCAAGGCTATCCTAGTAAATGGTCTTTCTTCTGTAGAGAATGTTAATTAAAAATAACTGCTATGTTAACTCCATGTCTTCTTTATGCATTGGTGGGGGTGGGGCACAGTAGAAAGAATCACATATGGGTAAGGGTGGTAGTGGTGCATTGATGTTCTTAGAGGCTACTTCTGAAGTTGCTACTGAGACAGTGACATCAGGATAGCATTCATATTTGTGTCTTATCACAAATTCATGGCAAACCAGGTTGATAGGGGCTGGCGAATCAGTTCTGACTGTCAATGACCTTGTGTACAACAGAACGAAACATGGCCTGATCTGTGCCTTCCTCACAGTCGTTGCTGTTTGAGGCCATTGCTCCAGCTACTGTGTCATTCCATCTTGTTGAAGGTCTTCCTCTTTTTCTCTTACCCTTTACTTTACCAAGTGTTCTGGTTCCCTAGTGCTGCTCTGACAAGAAGTGCACCACAAATGGGATGGCCTTGACAAACAAGAGTTTATTCTTACAATTTGGAGGCTTTGTGTCCAAGTTCAAAGTGCCAGGCTCTAGGGGCTGGGTGAAAGCCACTCAGCCTTGGGCTTCAGCTCTGCCTCCATCTCCCAGCCCACTGAAGCTAGAGGCTTTTCTTCACTCAGACAGTTGCTGGCTGCTGAGGCTGCCAAGCCCAAGATTGGCAAGTAAAAAGGCATAGTCCCAATATTAACAAATCACACAGCAGGTCATTAGTTCAGGTCTATTGTAAGTCCCAAGGTCGGCAGAGCATGGCAGGCTGCTGAATAATGACACGGCTACTTGCAGGGTCCAAGCGTGCCATATGCTAGAGACTATTCCCCAAGGCTTCTTCTTACATACAGGAAGCAGACCACATTCCCTAAGGCAGCTACTCAGCTGCTTGTGGTAGATCCCACCATGGAATTGATTGCCAGTCTCATCATGGGGAATAACTACCACCAGCTGCCCAGCTACTCAACCAGGCCCAGCCAAATTGACATACAAACATAACCACCACACCAAGCATGGTGTCCTTCTTCAGGAACTGGTCCATCCTGATAACATAGTCAAAGTATGTGAGATGAAGTCCCAATATTCTTGCTTCTAAGGGTCATTCTCTATGTACTTTCATACTTTTTCTAAGATATATTTGTTCATTCTTCTTTCAGTCCATGGTATGTTCGGTATTCTTCACCAATACCATATTCAGAGGCTGCATTTCTTATTCATTGTCTTCCTTATTCACTGTCCAGCTTTCACGTATGTATGAGGCAATTTAAAATATCATGGCTTAGGTAAGGAACACCTTAGTCCTCAAGATGGTATCTATGCTTTTTAACACTTTTAAAGGTCTTTTGCAGCAGATTTGCCCAGTGCAATGCAGTGAAACATAGTGGAAATATATTCAGTTTAGCAGGAATTTATTATAAACTTTTGGCATTGCACTATACTAGGCTCTGGAGCTTTGAACATCAGGTCTCTGTCATCATATAAATTAAAGTCATTTTAGAGAAAAGGTATTTACATCAAAACAAAATGGGAGAGTGTAGTGTGGTGATTAAGGGTCACTATCTTAATAAATATAAGTATTCAGTTTAATAGAAATGTGAAAGAGGACAAGATAAGGACACTGAGAGAAGTTTAACAGAGGAATGTTGGGCCTTAAAGTCTGAGCAGATTTGATGGTATTTTTCACTTGGTCATTATTTTTATGCTAAAGAAAACCATGAGGAAAGACATACTATTAGGATCGGGAGACAAGTTTGGATGAATGGTTTTAAGATAGAAAAGATGAGGTCAGATTGTGGGAGCTTTCAACTTTATGCTTGGGAGTTGGATTTCACTAACAATAGGAAACCAGTAAAAGAAGGAGAATGTGTCTTCGTAAGTGATATTTTAAGAAAGACAAACCAGGGTATATTGGGGAAAAGCTAAGAATGAGAAAAGAGCATAATTAGCAGGCTCATGTACTGATTTAGGAATCAAGGTAAGTGTGAACTGGAATGGTGTTGGTGGGCAAGGGAGAGAAAGGAGAATGCAGTAGTGGATTGACTTGGAAACAACTCCCAGTGGTTAAGCATGAGTGCCTGAAATAAGAAAATGAGACAATTGGAAGGAACAGACCACTAATCAAATCTATTCTAACTCATAGCAACCCTTTAGGACAGAATAGAACTGCCATATGGGATTTCCCAAGATTTCTGTAAATCTCAACAGAAGCAGACTGGGTTCGAACTAGTAACCTTTTGATTAGCAGCTGAATGCATTTATCACTGTGCCACCAGAGCTCCCAGGAAGGAGCATTATGGAGAGAAATTTTTATCCTTGAATATTTTCATTTTGAAAATATTTGAAGTGCAACTGCTGAAATTTCCAATAATACAGAGTTGGGTAGAGGTTAAAATAGAAATTCAGTTGATCTTCAGTTTTCATGTTTGTAAATTTGCCTACTCATGAAAATTTTTTTCTGATCCCAAAATCAGTGCTCCCTGCATTTCTGTGATCCTTTGTGGACATATGCAGAGCACCGAAAAGTTGTGAGTTGCCCAACATGCACTTTTCCAGCTGACACTGAACAAGGTGACGCTCTGCCTTCTTGTTTCAACTCTCATATTGTAAACAAGGAATCCCTGAATGCCACAAATGAATAAGGACTTGATTTCTGACTGGAAGGTTGACAGTTTGAACCCACTCAGAGAAACTTTGGTAGACAAGCCTAGCCATCTTCTTCCAGAAGGTCACATCCTTGAAAATCTTATGGAGCAGTTCTACTCTGCACACATGGGGGCACCATGATTCAGAATCAACTCCATGACAACTAACAGCAACTATAAATAAGTGTCCTTTCCATCATCTACTTATGCTATATTTTATGCGTATTTGGGACTTTTTGTTGGTGATTTCCCTGTTTAATGGTCCCCAAGTATAGTGCCCAAGAAGGCTATGTGCCCAAGAAAGCCTTATGAAGAAATATGTGTGCTTGAAAAGCTTTGTTCTAGCATGAGTTATAGCACTTTGGTCAAGTTCAATGTTAATGAACCAGCAATATTTAAGATGCCTTTAAATAGAAACACATAGAACAAGGTTATATATTGATCAGTTGATGACAGTGTTGTAACCAGACGCCCATAGGAACCTAACCCTTGATATTTCCTAGCAGCAGTGGTTCAGTATTCAGTAATTCAGTGTTAATGGCAACTTTATAGACCATAACTACCACAAATACCAAGAACTGACTGTATATGTGTGTATAATCTTTTCAGCTTTCAGTGATGCGGTAGTGATTCTAAGAGTAGGAGGTAGCAGTGATTGATTCTAAGATCAGAAAGGAGGTTAACAAAATGTATCTGTTAGTATTAACACAAAACATGGTAATTGGTGCAATAAAGTTAACATTTGATGCTAGACTCATCATCAGAAATAGAATAAAAATAACAGCATTATAATAAAAATAGTATTTATCAGTTTAACAAGATACTATTCCATACTTTTTCTTGGCCTTATACTTCACTGCAACCCTATGAGATAGGTCCCTCGATGTTAAATAATTAGACACTCAGCTAATAATTGATGGGACTAGGGGTATTTGAACCTAAATACCCCAGTTCTGAATCCTGTCCTCTTCTTACTCTGCCAGTTCTGGAGAGAAAATTGCATTTGAATCCTGTAACTTGACTTCACATGGATCAATAGAACATTTTTAAAGGACCTGGGATTAATTGTCATTATCACTGCTATTTTCAAATTCTTATACTTTCTTTTTTCTCGTTTCTGTCTTCCTTGTTTCCTTTCTTCTTCTTTCTTCTGTGTCCTTTCTTACATTCCTAACATCTAGCATTTTTAAGTTGAGGAATTCTTTGTATAATGCCTTAAGTTCTTAGCAGCAGAATGCACTATAAATCTTACTAATAAATCTTTAAATCTGAGAATATGGGAGTTAGATTGTTTCAGTTAGTGAATTGAGTACATTGGCATCCTGTAAGATTTGTTTATAATAAGTACATAGCAACACGTTTCCATTAAGACTGTTGATGTACTGTGAAATGGAAAAGCTTTCACTGTAGTTATCTAAGAAGTATTGCTTTGTTTCCATATTCAACTGAAAAATATATTTTAGAAATGGAAAAAAAATGCATAAGAATAAATTAGGGCACTTTTGTATGCAAGAAGAGCACTGTACTGAATGATGCGTGCGAGGTACAGAGGGAATGGGCAGCTATCCTTGGGGGATACAGACAATACTTGGAACAATTTGATGTCACAGAAGCTTTTGGCAGTTAAAAAAACATTATTTAAATGACAGTAGTGCAAACTGAGCCCACAGCTGCTAAAGGAATTGCAGAAAACTTACTGGAAAAGTTGAGTTTTTGATAAACTGGCCTTAAAGAGGAATCCACCCGTTTTGGTAAACAACAGAACCAAGGTTTGTAGACAGTCATGTGTTAAATAGGTTAACTTGGCTGAAATATAGAGGAGCAATGAGAAAGAGCTTAATGGCATAGAAATTTGGATTTTGGTGAGAAGTATCAGCACATAACAACAACAACAACAACATCAGTGGAATATTTTGAAAAATAGGCCAAAATTTTGTCATTATGTTTTTGTTTGTTTTTTCACAAAGAATGGCCCTGTCATCTTCCTGGAAACAGGACTATCGTGGTATGGAAGTTACGTTGAAATATTAAAACCTTTGGCTCTCCATACAGTAGAAAGTTACCACATTGTGATTGAAATAATGTGCATAATGTCAGTTTCCTACGTGTGCTATGTGCATTATATGCGTAATTTCATTATTTGGAAAAATATGATAAATTTACTCTTCTCTTCAGAGAGTGAAAATGACTATTGGGAAGAAGTTACATGAAAACATTTTTGCCTTAAAACAAAATGGTTTAGTGTTTAAATAGAATGACTACTTTGCAATTTGGTCACTGGAATTACTTAAGCAAATATTGTACCTCTTTTTGGCAGAAATGTTGTAGGGTAAATTTCTGCTGATTGGCAGGTTGTGTTAAGATCACTGGTAACCTGAGCTTCTAAGAGTTTGTGTGAAAGTAGCAGAGAAGAAACTAATATTGAAGCTGTTAGCTAGAGAGCTGTGCCAAACTCCAGATACTGTATGTAATGAGGTTATCAAGACTAGGGGGAATAGAGAATACATTGCTAGGAAATAATTGAGAGGAATTGGAGATGGATTTATGAGATCAGTCCTGGGGAATAATGGCTCTAAGGGACATGCATTTAGTCAATTAGGGGATGGCAATGCCTTAATGATAAAGAGGCACCAGCTAGTGTTAGAAGCTAAGAGTTGGGGGGCCTAGCTTACAGGTCTAGTTCATCCACTATTTTAAATTGATAAGCAATGCATATAACCACTTTGAGATTAGAAGCAGTTTGAGCATTGTACTAGGTAATCTTCATAATTCCTCTTTTAAATTAGTAAAATCAAGAATAAGTTAGGTTGTGGAACTGATGGTTCAGTTTGTGTCATACTAACCAGTTTTTTGTTTGTTTGTTTGTTGTATTTTTTTTTTTTTAATTGTGATTTGGGTGAAAATTTACAGAGCAAATTCACTTTCCATACAGCAGTTCACATACACTTTGTCTCAT
>NW_006921748.1:4795832-4802329 GCF_000298275.1 Orycteropus afer afer
TCCCCCCCTTTTTTTTCCCAAATGATTTTGAGTTTTGTTCCACATTGTTCTCCCTCTCTATCAAGGATCTCCTACATAGATCCCCGTCAAAGGAGTTGACAGTGGTAGCCAGGCACCATCTAGTTCTTCTGGTCTCATAGTTGTATAGGCTATAGATCGCAGGGTGTACCAATCACTAGGACTAATTGTTTCCGTGAATTTTTGGTTTTCTCATTCTTCTTTGCTCTGGATGAGGAGAGACCCATGATTGCCTCTAGATGGCTGCTTGCAAGCTTTTAAGATCTCAGTTGCTACTTGCCAAAGTAGGAGGTGGAAGAATGCTTTGTGTAGCATGTTATGCCAATTGAGCTTGATGTCCCTTGCGACTATGGTCCTATGCCCACGGGTTCAACTCCTTGGTCCTTCTGGGTAGCTGGCTGTGACCAAGAAGTGACTACAGCCTTGCTCTTTGTCACCTCTACTATACACCTAGGAATTTAGATCATACAAATAAACTTACAGGACCACTGTCTGCCAACCCTGTACATGGTCTTGGGTACACTTCCTGCTTCATAGATTATACCTACTGGTTCAGCCTGTCCACCCATCTATACACCCCTATACCCATGTTTGCCTTCACTGACAATGTAGTATTGTATGTGCAAAAGGGTTCCTCTTTGTTGTCTGTACCTCCCATGTACTTCTCTATGTCTTTCTCTTCCTCAATGCCACCATGTTGATCACTCACATTTGGTACATTGCCTTTCTCTTCACCCAAATCAATACTTATCTCTACCTATCTAACAGTGATACTAACCAGTTTTGCAGTCCAAATGGACATTTCCTTGAGAGTTTGACTAGTTTACTAACAAAGGATCTCAGTAGAGCAGAGCAGGAATTTAAATTTTAAAGTTATTTTTGTTCAGGAGGTAATACACAGAGAGTAATTCACAGAGGAAGGGGAAGAAAGTATCCAGAGCTCATCCAGGAAATTGTTGCCAGTAAGGAGACTTGGTAATAGGCATTTTTATGTATGAAACATGAATGCTACGCCTCAGAGTAGACTATTTAACTGAGTCTTATGGAACCTTCAAGGTGTTGCCTATCTAAAAAGTAAGGCTTCATAAAGAGGCTGCAGACAGCCCTCCAAATCACAGAGTGTTTACTTCTTCTACTGTATTTATCCATTTTTATGCTTATTTCTGTGAGTTTTTTTTTTTTTTTTTTAATGCCTGTATTTTTAAATATTCTCTTTGTTAGAGAGATAGACATGTTCAGTTTAGTCTGAGTTCACATTTGTGAGTATCTAAGAAAGCCAGTGATCATCCACTGGGAATGTGATACCTCTTTCCTATGTCCATCTCTCCATACACTCCTGCCCCCTGATCTGTCTCCCTGTGCATAAACAGCCCATCTTTCTCCCATGATTGTTCTCTCCCAGGAGTTAACAGTGGGGTTAGTTGTGGGGATTTCTACCCTAGTTTGACTTCTGACTCTCTTTCATTGACTGTGTTGGTTGTCACATTGTTGATGATGGAAAATGAAGAGTATCTCCAACACATCTCAGAGTTCATGAGACGTCTTCAACCATTTCCATGTCTTAAGTCCTGTAGTATTTTAAAAAGAACCAAGCCAAAGGAAGAAAAGCAAAACAAATTTAAAAATACATTGTTGTTGTTGTTGTTATGTGCCATCGAGTCAAACCCGACTCATAGCGACCCCTCCTTGGGTTTCCGAGGCAGCATCACTACGGAAGTAGGATTGCCCAACCTTCCTTCCGAGGAGTGGCTGGTGGGTTTGAACCGCCAGCCGTCTGGTAGCAGGCAAGTGTCTTAGCCACTATGCTACCAGAGCTCTGTAAATGGTATGGTCTGGAAAATACCAAGTTATAGAGAATATGTTTTTCCTGTCCTACAGTGTTTCTCTGATCATATGTATAACTTTGTTTAGTGTTTACATAAGGAGTCTATGCTTGAAGCTGGCTCTTCCATCAAATGAAATGCTGCCTCGTCATCCTTGACTTCGCCTACCCAAGGCAATAGACTGTAGTTTTCCATTTTAAAATCTTTTCTGATTGCAGGCTTTGACAAAATTCTTGAAATGTGTTAACTGGGATCTACCTCAGGAAGCCAAACAGGCCTTGGAACTTCTGGGAAAATGGAAGCCGATGGATGTGGAGGATTCCTTGGAGCTGTTGTCCTCCCATTACACCAATACAACAGTGAGGCGTTACGCTGTTGCCCGGTTGCGACAGGCAGATGATGAGGTACACTTTTACTTGTTACTTCTCTAGAGTGGGTACATTTGACACTACAGGCTGATTATCTTACTCTGTCTCTGTGGGTGTGTATGTTGTCTTAGTTATCTAGTGCTGTTAGAACAGAAATGCCACAAGGAGATGCCTTTAACACACACACACAAAATTTTCTCACAGTTTAAGAGGCAAGAAGTCCAAATTCAGGGTGCCAGCTCTAGGGGAAAGATTTCACTCTCTGTTGGCTCTTGAGGAAGGTCCTTGTCTCTTCAGCTTCTGCTTCTTGGTTCCTTGGAGATCTCTGTTTGTCTTGGCATCTGTCTTACCCCATCTCCCCTCTGCTCTCCGGTTTAATATCTTTTCTATCTGAAAAGAGATTGACTCAAGAAACACCTACATTAATCTTGCCTCATTAAAATAGCAAAGACAACCCTTCCCAAATGGGATTATAATCATAGGCATAGGTTAGAATTTATAACACATTTTTTAGGGGACACAATTCAGTTCATAACAAGAGAAACAGACAGACAGAGAGACACATTGACAGATTTTCAGAAGGGAGGAGGATATAGTAGGTGTGTTTTCAGAAGTAAAATTAAAATATACCTCCAAGGACTCGTCTGTGAAATGAAAATTTACTTCCTGATCTCTTACGTGATAGGACAATCTCTCCCAGGACATTTACCTGGCAGCTGAGCTTGTATTGCTCTGTCTAGAAAAAGAAATTCTAATGAAAAATGGTTTAATGCAGCGCCAGCTAGGGAATAATTCAGATCCCCTCTATCAGTCAATACACAACAAGCCACATTTAATTGTAGCCTTGAAAAGCCCTTGGGGCCTTTAAAGCATAGAGATGCATGGTCATCCTCTTCTCCTTAAAACTCTTACTTTAAACTTTCAGCTGACAATTATGTGTATATGTAGATTATCTGAAGGTTGTTTTGAATTCTCTGGAAAGCAAAGACTGCAAACTTTATGCTGGCTGTTTATATACTTGCAAGGCCACCAGCACATGTGAAGTTCACACAAACTGGATTTTGAATCTTAGTAATTCCTAATAAAGTAGACTAAGCAGTGGTTATTTTTTTCTTTATCAATTTAACTTTTTATTGTGATTTGTGTGAATGTTTACACAGCAAATTAATTTTCTATTCAATTAATACACATTTTCTTTCATGAGTTGATTGCAGTCATCACAATGTAACAGCCCTCTTCCCACTTCCTCCATTGTTTCCCTTTTCCATTCATTCTTTTTTCTCATCCTTTCCTGCCTTCTGAAATTCATTTCTGAGCAAAGGCTCCCCTTTTGATCTTGTATGATTGATTGTTCTAAGGAGTGCTGGTGTTATTGTTCACCTTCTAGGCCTGTCAATTGTTTGGCTGAAAGTTGTCCTGTGAGGGCGTGTTCAGTTGTAGGTTTCAAGGGTGACTAAGGGCACTAGCTCAGAGGGGTTCCACCAGTCTCGGTCAGACCAATAAGCCTACTCTTTTTTATGATTGTGAGTTTTGTTCCACAATTTTCTCCTACTCAGTCTAGGACCTTCTATTTGATTTCTTTCTGAGCAGTTGGTAGCCAGGTACCATCTAGTTCTGGTCTCAGTGTTGTGGAGGCTGAGTGTATGTGGTCCATTAGTCCTTTGGACTAATTGTTTCCATTTGTCTTTGATGTTCTTCAAAAATTCATTGCTCCCAACAGGGAGAAACCAATAGTTGCACCTTACGTAACCGCTCACAAGCTACTCAGTGGCAACTCGCCAAAGTAAGATGTGGAATATGTTATGCCAATTCACCTTGATGTCCCTTGAGACTAGGTCTCAAGCCCCCAACTCTTTCCCTCGAGGTGTTTGGTTATGACTAAGAAGTTTTCAAAATATTGCCCCTTGTATGCTGTACTATATCCATGGATATATTTGCAGCACATATAAATACTTACTGCTGTGAAGTTGGATCCGACTCATATCGACCTCTCCTTGGGTTTCCAAGGTGGTATCACTACAGAAATAAATTGCCCAGCCTTCCTTCCTAGGTAGGTGGCTGGTGGCTTGAACTGCCAGCTTTCTGGTTAGCAGTCAGATGCCTTAGGCACTACGCCACCAGAGCTCCTGTAGAAATAGCCTCTGTCATACCTATTTTTATTCATGGTTGTAGTCCCATTGACTTTCTTATCAATTTTTTAAGAGTGAATTTGTTCTTAAATATAGGTTGATAGTTTATACTAGCCAGTAAGGTTTATGGGATATAAGTTATGGGTTAAGTTAATTGAATAACTTATTCTTTCTAAAATTAAGATATGTGTATGTGTATATGTATGTATGTATGTGTGTATGTATATGTATGTGTGTGTGTGTGTGTGTATGTGTATATATATATATATATATATATATATGCATGTTGATCCTGTAGAACAACTATTACCAAAGACATTTTTTAAAAATAGATACATAATTTAAAAAGTAATACTTCTATGTGAATTTCAAGAAGCAAGATGAACAAATTCTAAGGTAAATAATATAGTAAACCCTCATAATATTTTAACTATCTTCAGCAGTTGTCAACTCATATTTAATTTTATTTCACCTCTAATACCACCTTTACCCAGACCCCCTAATGTAACTAGATTATTTTGAAGCAAATCTCAGATATCATATAATTTTATCTGAAAATAACTTTTTTCACTATAAAAAAGCAATTCTTATAATTGTGATTTAGTATATCATCTTCTCTTTTCCCATTGTTTTCACTGTATCACTTGTAAAATGTGTAATCTAATATTAATTAGAATTACATTTTAAAGTTAATTAAAAATTTCACTTTAATCATTAATTCTCTATCCATTTTTGATATAAATCATCATAGGATTAGACAAAAACTTCTAGACTGTTGTTAAGTCAGTCCCTGGATACAAGTCCAGAATTTAACAAAATAAAAGTGTGAACTCACTGTTTTTGATTCTCTGGCCTCCGTTCCCTCAAAGCTTAATGGCTAAGTATTTGTCTGTGGAGCTAGCAGTGTTCATGCAGTTACTGAGGACTATTCCTTGACCATTTCATTATGATGATGACAGTGAGGGACAATTAGTAGTAGTAGTAGTAGAGGGTACTGATAGAAACTCTGTATTCTAAACTTAAATATGCCCAGCTATGGATTGTTAGAGTTAAATGAGATTTTGTGGATACAGCGTAGCCAGTTGCTTGAACAGTTTTTCTTAGAAAGATCAGCACAAGGCCAGTCCCCATGAGGTGGAGGTTAAAGATGTCCTGAATGTCCAAACTACTGTGCCACTCCATCATTTCAGACATTAACTCCTCCTCTTCTTTTTAGTAATCTCCCTCTTGTCTTAGGGTTCTGTATTTTACTGTAACATCTCACAGAACTCACAGACACCCAAGAGATCGTCTCACGTAGTAGTGGTGGAGGCTGGCAGGCTGGCAAGTCCCAGGTCTGTAAGTAGGTCTGGAGGATCCTCCCAATTTTCAGAGTGTGACAAACCTGTCAGCAGATGAGATGACAACTGCTGTCTCAAATCCAGGGGTGAGATAATGATGAGTCAAAATGCAGAATTGGAGTAAGAGGGAGAACGAACCTTCCCAGAAGATCCCTGTATATACCCTCAGGGAATCTAAGGGTGGTGCAAAAAGGGCAAGGAGGCCACATGTTCTGACCTCCTCTAATCCCACAAGAGGAAGACAGGATTACCAGTCATAACCCAAGGCCTATTACTGCAAGGCCAGACATGCTGCCTCCCTCCAGCCCTTTCTCCAACCGTTCCTCCCAAAGCACCCACCACCTCTCTCCTGGGATCTGTAATTCGCTGCAGTGGCCACACAGAACTCACAGATTATGGGGCTTATTAGGGAAGCACCACAGGCTACAATTCAAGTTCAAGAAAAATGCTCAGTCTCTCTCCCAGCCCACCGTCCCTCAGCCAACAGTCTATCACAGTCTCTTTCCCAGCAGTGCTGGTCCCTCAGTGTCTCACTCAACGATGTGTATCTCTTGCGTCTCTTTCCCAGCAACACGTGTCTCAGGAGCCCGTGTCTCTTTCAGCAGCACGTCTTACTCAACCAGCAGTCAGAAAGAGTTCTGCCTCTAGGAGGCCTCCTTTTGAGCCTGGCAGGGTGGTCAAACTAGGCAATCATAGCATCGGAACTCTAAGCATGTGAAAGAGAGTGGGCACCTCCCAGAACATTGTTTTGTGCCACTCCCAACAGAAATATTCCAGGTGGACAACTTCAGCAATCAGGAGCTCCTCAGTTGCTCATAG
>NW_006921748.1:4802429-4804358 GCF_000298275.1 Orycteropus afer afer
GGGCACCTCCCAGAACATTGTTTTGTGCCACTCCCAACAGAAATATTCCAGGTGGACAACTTCAGCAATCAGGAGCTCCTCAGTTGCTCATAGAAAATCCCACCTTGGAGTTTACAAAGACTTATGGGTAGAAAAGCCACACTAAGTAATTTACTACACTGTAGGTGGTGATTTGAGTTACCTTCTCCAGCAAGGCAGGACTCAACATACATCCCACCTGTTTTGGTTACTTCATGCTGCTTCAACAGAAATACCCCAAGTGGATGACTTTCAACAATCAGGAGTTTAAAAACAGCTGCTCAGTTGCTCATTGAAAATTCCACCAAGGAGTTAATTGACAATCATTATAGGAAATAACTACTACCAGCTGCCCAGCCAAGTTAACACGCAACTTAACTAGGACAGTACCCTAAACAGGCATGGATAATAGGATTTACAGTATATCATAAAATGGAGAACAATGTCTGGAAGGGCCACATCAAACAATTCACTGCACTAGTATCATAATATAATTCAATAATGAATTGTATATACAAAGTTAAAGCAAAGATCTTTTCATTTTCTTACTACTGATTCTTCAGATGTGTTTTCTAATTTTTGTTGGTTGATTTGTTTGTTTCTATTATTTTTTTTTTAAATTGTGATTTGGGTGAAAGTTTACAGAACAAATTCACTTTCCATACAGCAGTTCACATACACTTTGTTTCATGACGTTGACCACAATTTACCCCAATGCAGTAGCTCCCCTCCCATTTCCTCCCAATAGATACCTCATCCCTGTGTCTATCCATCCATGCACTCCTGCCCCCTGAGCTGTCTCCCTGTGCATAAACAGCCCTTTTTTCTCCCATGATTGTTCTCTCCCAGGAGTGTATCTAGCTCAGGTAAATATTCAACTCACATGCCTGTCTTTTGTTTGGCTGGAAGCCACAGGTGTGTGTTCAAATCCAGACCTGAAGAGTAGCAAAGGCCCGTAGTCTCAGTGGTTCCACCAGGCTCTATCAGACCAGCAAACCTCATCCCCAACTCCCCCCCCCCTTTTTTTTTCCAAATGATTTTGAGTTTTGTTCCACATTGTTCTCCTTCTCTATCCAGGATCTCCTACATAGATCCCCTTCTGAGTGGTTGACATTGGTAGCCGGGCACCATCTAGTTCTTCTGGTCTCATACTCATACAGGCTGCAGATGATGTCCCAGTCACTAGGACTAATTGTTTCCATGAATTTTTGGTTTTCTTCATTCTTCTTTGCTCTGGACAAGGAGAGACCCATTATGGCATCTAGATGGCAGTTTGCAAGCTTTTAAGATCCCAGTCGCTACTCGCCAAAGTAGGAGGTAGAACAATATTTTGTGTAGTACGTTATGCCAATTGAGCTTGATGTCCCCTGCCACTATGGTCCCAAGCCCACAGGTTCAACTACTTGGTCCCTCTGAGTAGCTGGCTGTGACCAAGAAGTAACTACAACCTTGCACCTTGTCAGCTCTACTACATACCTGGAAATTCAAATCATACAAATAAATCTATAGGACCATTGTCTGCCAACCCTATACATGGTCTTGGGTACACTCCCCGCTTCATAGCCATACCTACTAGTTCAGCCTGTCCACTCATCTATCCACCCGTGACAATGCAGTACTGTAAGTCCAAAAGGGTTCGTCTTTGTTGTCTGTACCTCCCATGTACCTCTCTATGTATTCTTCTTCCTCAATGCCAATGTTGATCACTCACATTTGGTACATTGCCCTTCTCTTCACCCAAATCAATATTTATCTCTATCTATCTAACCATGTTCCGTACCCTCCCCTCCCATCCCTGGTAACCAACAAAGAAAATTTCCTTCCATAGATAAACCTTTCCTTGACTTTTACAATAGCGGACTAATACAATATCTGTCCTTTTGTGATTGACTTATTTCACTCAGCATAATG
>NW_006921748.1:4806974-4813187 GCF_000298275.1 Orycteropus afer afer
GATCTTGTATCCTGCCATGATGCTAAATCTCTCAATTAGTTCCAGTAGATTTTCAACTGAGTTTCTTGGGTTTTCTAGGTGTAAGATCATATCATCAGTAAATAGGGATAGTTTTACTTCTTCCTTACCAAATTGGGTGCCTTTGATTTCCCTTTCTTGCCTTATGGCTCTGACTAGGACTTCCAGTACAATGTTGAATATAAGTGGTGATAGAGGGCATCCTTGTCTGGTTCCTGTTCTCAAGAGGAATGGTTTCAGTCTCTCTCCATTGAGAATAATGTTGGCTGTTGGTGTTACATGTAATTGTTGTTACTACGTGCCGTCAAGTTGGACCCGACTCATAGCGACCCCTCCTTGGGTTTCTGAGGTAGTATCACTACGGAAGTAGATTGCCCCATCTTCCTTCTGAGGAGTGGCTGGTTGGGTTAGCAGTCAAGTGCTTTAGGCACTATGCTACCAGAGCTCCATAGATGCCCTTTATTATGTTGAGGAATGTCCCTTCTATTCCTGTTTTTTGAGAGTTTTGATCAGGAATGGGTGTTGGATTTTGTTAAATGCCTTTTCTGCATCAATTGATATGATCATGGGGTTCTTCTCCTTTGTTTTATTTATGTAGTGGATGATGTTGATTGTTTTTCTAATGTTGAACCAACCTTCTATACCTGATATGAACCCCACTTGGTCATAATGAATGATTTTCTTCATATGGTGTTGGAATCTATTGGCTAGCATTTTGTTGAAGATATTTGCATCTATAATCATGAGGGATATTGTTCTGTAGTTTTCCTTTTTATTGATACCTTTGCCTGGTTTTGGTATCAAGGTTATGCTTGCTTCATAAAATGAGTTAGAGAGGATTCTGTCCTTTTCTATGTTTTGGAATAGTTTGAGTAGGATTAGTGTCAGTTCTTCTATGAAAATATGGTAGAATTCTCTGGTGAAACTGTCTGGATCAGGACTATTTTTGTTGGTAATTTTTTGATGACCTGTTCAATTTCTTCTTTTGTTATGCATCTGTTCAAATCTTCCACATCAGTCCTGTTAGGTTAGGCAAGTGGTGTGTTTCTAGAAATCTGTCCATTCCTTCCAGATTTTCAAATTTTTTAGAGTACAGTTCTTCATAGTATCCTGATATTATCCTTTTTATTTCACTTGGTTCTGTTGTTATGTCATCCGTTTAGTTTCTTATTCATGTTATTTTTATTCTCTCCCTCTTTTGCTTTGTTAAATTTGCCGGTGGTTTGTCAATTTTATTAATCTTTTCAAAAAACCAAGTTCTGGTCTTGATGATTTTTTCTGTTGTCTTTCTGTTTTCTGATTCATTGATTCCTGCTTGAATCTTTATTATTTCCTTTCTCCTGGTGACTATAGACTTTTCTTGCTGTTCTTTTTCTAATTGTTGGAGATGTTGGTTTAAAGTGTTGATTTTGGTTCTTTCTTCTTTTTTGATGTGTGCATTTATTGCTATAAATTGGCCTCTGATCACTGCTTTTGCTGTGTCCCAAAGATTTTGGTATGTTGTGTTTTCATTCTCATTTGATTCAAGGAATTTTTGAATTTCAATTTTTATTTCTTCTCTTACCCAATCTCTCTCAAGGAGGGTGTTGTTCAGTTTCCATGTGTTTACTCTTTTCCTGTTGATCTTCCTATTGTTGATTTCTAATTTGATAGCATTACGATCTGAGAAGATGCTTTGCAGTATTTCAGTGTTTTTGAATTTATTAAGGCTTGCTTTATGGCCTAACATATGTTCTATCATGGAAAATGTTCCATGTGCGTTGGAAAAGAATGTATATTGTTGGGTGAAGT
This sequence comes from Orycteropus afer afer, assembly GCF_000298275.1. Lineage (NCBI taxonomy): Eukaryota > Metazoa > Chordata > Mammalia > Tubulidentata > Orycteropodidae > Orycteropus > Orycteropus afer. Next base: position 4,808,784 of record NW_006921748.1, read on the forward strand.
CCTCTGTAGATGTCTATGAGGTCAAGTTGGTGGATTGTATTCTTTAGCTCTTCTACATCTTTGTTGAGTGTCTTTCCAGTTCTAACTTTCATTGAAAAAGGTGTATTAAATTCTCTCACTATGAGTGTGCAGTCATCTGTTTGGCTTTTCAACTCTTTTAAAGTCTGATTTTTGTGTTTTGGGGCTCTTTCATTGGGTTCATAGATATTTATTATGGTTATATTTTCTTGTTCAGTTTATCCTTTAATCATTATATAACGTCCTTCCTTGTCTCGTACGGTGGTTTTTGTCTTAAAGTCAATTTAATCAGAAATTAATATTGCCACTCCTTCTCTTTTACTGTTGCTGCTTACTTGATATATCTTTTTTCCAACCTTTGATTTTTAATGTTTTTGTCTTTGTCTCTAAGATGTGTCTCTTGTAGATGGCATATTGATGGGTGTTGATTTCTTATCCAGTCTGCAACTTTCTGTCTCTTGTGTAGTGCATTTAATCAGTTAACATTCAGTGTAATTATCGACATGTATGAATTGGTTGCTGTCATTTTGTTATGTGTTTTTTTCATGGTGTACCTGGTTTCTTTGTTCCCATTATTTTCTTTGCTGAGCTCATTATGTTTATGGATTGTGTTATCATTTCCTTTGTTGCTGTTTTAGTATTTGGTGAATATTTGAGCTTGAACTCTTTTTTATTGTGGTGTGAAGGTTTATCATTTTTCTTTGAGTTTACGCTGTGATTTATGATTTTCTCCCTGAGTTTAGAACAGTCCATTCTATCTTGTAACTCTCTTGACTTCCTCACCATTTAGAAGTTGTATAACTACAGAGTATTTTCCTCTTTTTGGTTTATAGTTGTCCTCATTTGGCAATTGATGTCTCTGATTCCCTGTTTATAATCTTGTAAGCTTATTTTATTTTGGATATGTCCATAGCTGTGGTTTCTGCGTTTTGTCATCTTGTCTATTAATGGTCGGTTGTTGTTTGTTATTTTTGGTTCTCTGTTCAGGGGACTCCCTTTAGTATCCCTTGTAAGTTTGGTCTGATTTTAACAAATTCCCTTAGTTTCTGTTTATCTGGAAATCTCCTAATTTAACCATCATATTTGAGGGACAGTTTTGCTTGGTATATAATTCTTAGTTAAAAATGTTCTTTTTCAGGGTTTTATATACCATCCCATTGCCTTCTCAGTTGCATGGTTTCTGCTGAGAAATCAGAGCTTATTCTTACTGGTTGTCCTTTGTAAGTAACTTTTTGTTTTTTCTGTGTTGCTTTCAGGATTCTGTCTTTGTCTTTGGTTTTGATGAATTTGATGATGATATGTCTTGGTGATTTTGTTTTGGGGCTGAATGGATATATTCTCATCTTTCATCATCTCAGGGAAGCTCTCTTCCAACAGATCTTGGACAGTTTTCTCAGTGGCTTGATTTTTCTCTTCCTTTCTGAAATTCCAATGACACATAGCCTTTCCTTTTGATGATATCCCACATAAAACTTAGGCTTGCTTCATTTGGTTTTGATCTTTTTTTCAGATTGATCCCTTTCCAAAGAAGTATTCAGGTATTTGTCTTCAATCTCATTAATTCTGTCTTCCATTGCATCAGTTTTGCTCCTTTGCCCTTTCAATGTGTTACTTTTTTCTGACAATTTGGTATTAATCTTCTGGATTTCTATCTGAAGATTTATAATCATTTCTAATTTTTCATTTATTTTTTCATTTTGTTTTTGTATTGTCTTCCAAAATTCTTCTAGGGTTTTGTCTGTTTTCCTTGATCTGCCTCTCAATCCTTGGAAGATACCTAAATATAATTCTTTTGAATTCCTTATCGGAGAGTTCCAATCTGCTTCTTCCTTAGGGAATTGTTCTGGGTCTGTATCCTGTTCTTTTGTTTCTACCACTTCATCTTGCTTCTTTGTGTGGACTGTGATGGTCTGTTGTCTTCGAGACGTTGTGGCGTTGTTGTATTTAGATCTCTGCTAACTGTTTCTGAAGAGCAGTCTGGCATGAATCAGGCTTTTCTTGGTGGTTGTTTATCATTAGTCCCTTAGTGTAGAAGGTAGTGGTGGCTCTCACTCAGTAAGGGAAGTTGCAGGAGGTGTGGGTATAGTTGTGTCATATGGGGACTGTTGCTGTCTTCCACTCAGTTAGACAAAAATAACAATTTAATAACCATCAAAACAGTGAAAGCAAATAGACAAAAAGCTCACCGTGTAATCACACAGGAACAGTAAACAAAAACAGAACAAAAAAAAAACACCGCAATATCTGGGGAGAGGGCAATAAGGGGAAAAAGGCAGAGAAGGAGAATAATGAATAAAAAAAATGGGAAAAACGCAAAGAGAAAAACAAGGTGCGGGGTTAACCGCGAGAAAGAAAAAAGTTGGAACCAGGAACAGGACAAAGAAAAAAAGCTGAAAGTTAGAACCTGGGAAGGGAAGCATAAAGAATAATAAGGACAAAAATAATAATAATAATAGTTATTTTAAAACAGACAAAAACAAACAAACTAAAAAAAAGAAAAAAAAAAACCAGCAGGGCACCCAGGCTCCATCCGAGCACGCAGACCGGGGTGGAATTTCTGCCAGCCTAGCAGGTAGGTGGGAGTGAGGGATAGCTGCACCTCCTTTCACCAAGAGGGTGTGGGATATAAGAGTAACAAGGGGTATGTCACACTTTTCCAGTAGTTTGCGTCCAGAATGCCCTTGAGGTTCCTGGCAAGTGGAGCTTATATCCCTGGAATCTGGGAGAACACTGTCACTTTAAATATCCAAAATGGTCAAACCACTTGTAAACATTCAAAATGGCTGCACCCTCTAGACAGGCAAAAGTCCACAGCACAGCCCACCTTCCTCTTCGCTGCTTCCCCTTTTATTCACCAGCCACCAGAATACTCCTCCGTGCAGTCCCTGGCTAGCAGGGGTGATTTTTAGGTTAATTCTTAGGTCCTACCACCACTCAGCAATATCTAAGCTGTCTGTGCCGTCAGGATCGCTGCCAGACCGCAGCTCTGTATGTCTCCTTTTTTGGTGTTTTCATGCAAATTCTTCTGCTAGTTGGAGTTTAGTCCACTTCTGTATTCTTCCCTTGAAGGCTCAGGGGTCCAAGATTATCTTCTGTATCTGTGTTAATTGGTTCCCCTTTTCGTTGTTGAAGAGGGTCTCTGCAGTCTTTCTCCCTATTCCGCCAACTTACCGGAACTTCTATTTTCTGATTTTTAAAAGAATTAATTAATTAATGGGAACGGTATTATTCTGGCCTCAATTTTCTGTCTGAAAAATGGAGATGATAACTGCTTACATTACTTGATAGTTTGGAAGAAAAAAATATGTAGGCAAAGTGTTGAAAAAGAACTCTACATATTAAAGAAGATTGTGGAATTATGAAAAATTTTATCCTGAAGTCATGTTTTTTCTGCCTTTCATCCCTAATTGTTTTAAAATGACCTTTTTCTGTATCTTTGGAGTATAGTATCTGTGGTTTTAGGAACATCAACAGTTTTTTTGTAATGCCATGGATAATACAGTCACATGATCGTAGCATTGAATGATACATCAGATCACCCTTTGTCACATGTTGGACAACTGGAAAACTTGAATGAAAGATGGCCTATTTGATGTTGGAATGGTTACTCTAAGTTTTTTAATGTATTCCATTCTCTAGTAACCATGCCTATACATATGTTAGTTAGCTCATTGGCCTGGAAACCTCCCCAAGTGTCCCTCCTGTTTATTCTTCAAGCACTATCTCTGATATCACCACCTCTGGGAAACTGCCTTGGGGCCAGTAGACATTTTTGCTTTTTCTTGCTGCCATGGCATTTGTTGTATTCCTTTACTATAATATTAATAATTTTATCTGATTTTCTCTGCTTTCTAATTATGAAAGAGATAATATAATATAGAAAGTAATATTCACTTGATGACTCCATTTGTCTCACCATTTCCTCTTCTCAGAGGGGTAGCCATTGTTAATATTTTGTTACATGGCTTCCCATGTGTTCTTTATGCCAGTTGCAACCATGTATTTGTATATAAAGTGTATATTTAAGTCTAACTTGGTGAAAATCAACATAAATGGTAGTATCCTATATATAGTGTTAAGAGTTTGCCTTACTAACTGATATTTTTAGCACATATATGTGGTGTTCATGAATTCTGGAATTCACGTTGCTTGGTTCTACAATTGATGCCAATGGAAGCAGCAGTCAGGACGTTAGACGACGTGTAGCATTGGGAAAGTCAACTGCGAAGGAAGTGTTTCAAGTGCTGAGGAGCAAGGATATCTCCTTGAGGACTAAGGTGCGCCTGACGCAAGCCATGATATTTCCAATCGCCTCGTATGCATGTGAGAGCTGGACAGTGAATAAGGAAGACTCAAGAAGAGTTGATGCTTTTGAGTTGTGGTGCT
>NW_006921748.1:4813357-4815454 GCF_000298275.1 Orycteropus afer afer
TCAACGAGATGGATTGACACGGTGGCTGCCCTGATGGGCTCAAGTATAGCAGGGACTGTGGGGCTGGCGCGGGATTGGGCATTGTTTCGTTCTGCTGTGCATGGGGTTGCTATGAGTCAGAAACGACTCGATGGCACTTAACAACGACAACAACAACATAAATTCTGGAAATATAAGCAGATTAATAATCCATAATGTTGTTGAGTACATCTTTACTCTTTTTTTAAAAAAAGTATATTTATAAACTTTATAAACACTTGTAGATTTATCTTATTTTTAGAAAACAGCATAATAATTTACTGCAAGACTGTTTTATAATTTATTGAACCAGTCAGTCCTTTTTTAATATGCAGTTAGATTATTTCCATTTTTTTTTCTAGACTTGAATTTTAGTGAATAGACTTGTGTTCCGCTTGCATTGGAATTGTTGAGCCCAAAGATACGTACCTAGAGATGATGCTGATCATTTCCTATGATAAGTTTAAATATGTGACTGAATAAATATATTCCCTCTCTTCTTTTTTACAGTTTTCTTTGAAAGTTTTGTATATTTATTCTTTTCATAAATGTTAGTATAGTTTTGTCATTTTCCTACAGCTCCATAAAATTTATATATTAGGGAAAAGTGGTGTAGTTCCTAAGGCATTTGACCACTAACCAGAAGGCTGGTGGGTTCAAATCCACCAGCCACTTCTTGGAAGGAAGATTGGGCAGTCTACTTCCATAGTGATAACACCTCAGAAACCCAAGGAGGGGTCTCTATGAGTCGGATCCGACTCGACAGCAGTGAGGTTGTTTTTTTTTTGGTTTTTTTTTTCATTATAGTAACTCTACCCTGCTGGCAACTTATGATTTTGTTTACCCATTCAAGTCTATTTTATAAAAACATTACACATTTTTAATATTAAGTTTATTTCCTGATTATCTTGTATTATTACTCTTCCTTTGTGTTGCTTCCATTTGTTAATTGAAAGGAAAGCTATTTTTGTTATTTATACTGTATTTAGACACTTTAGAGATTTCTTTTATTAGTTCTAATAGATATTAGGAGAATTTATATCTCTTTTTCAATATTTCTTTTACTTTTTCCTTGATTGCAGTTGCTAAAATTTGAGAAGTACAGTAACAATAATATCTATGATAGTTGCCTTGTTGTTCATTATTGTAGGAATTATTTAATGTGTATTTCCTACTTGTTTCAGTCAAATATTCTGATTTATAGTTAGGAAGTTCTCATGTGTGTGTGTCTGTGTGTGCATGTGCATGCATGTGTTTATATAAAAAATGGCTTCTGTGTATTAATAAACACTCTTGACACCTGTTCATATCTTATGGATTCTCACCTTTTTGAATCTACTGAAAAAAGTGAATGATTTTCCTAATTTGTACCACACAAATAATTGTAAAAGAATGCTACTCACTCTTTTAATACTTTTCTGGATTCAGTTTGCTGATAATTATTTAGGGAGTTTTTAAAGCAATATTTATTACTAATCTCTGGTTCCAAAGGAAGGAGAAATTCCTGTGTCATTAGAATTTAATGACGAGGCGGTATTTAAGATGGATTTTGAAGGAAAGGTAGAATTCTCACAGGTGATTATGAGTGTATATTCCAAGTGGAGATAAGGATATTAGTAAAAGTTGTTATTATGTGCCGTCAAGTGGACCTGACTCATAGCGACCCCTCCTTGGGTTTCCAAGGCAGTATCACTATGGAAGTAGATTGCCCAACCTTCCTTCCAAGGAGTGGCTGGTTGGTTTGAACTGCCAGCCTTCTGGTTAGCAGTCAAGTGCCTTAGGCACTACGCTACCAGATCTCCCATTAGTAAAGGTAGGGAGAATGAAAAGTACAGGAAGAATAGAATACATTTCAGCTTGATGGGAGAGTGGGGTACATGTACTTGTTGGGTAAGCAAGATCAGAACCCATATCCTTCTGATTGTAAATGCCTATATTAAGAGTTGTTCTTAAGTCACTAAGAAATGGTAAGTAAATTGTTAAGGAAGAAGTCAAACTATCCCTATTTGCTGATGATATGATCCTATACCTAGAAAACCCAAGAGATTCAATCAAAAAACTACTGGAACTAATTGAGGG
>NW_006921748.1:4818364-4838084 GCF_000298275.1 Orycteropus afer afer
TTAAAAAAAAAAAAAAATGGTAAGTGCGTGAGTGACTTTGGGATGGCTTTTGTGCTCTGAAACATTACAATTAACCTTATTCTTGAGAAAAATAATGATCACCGGCTAGATAAAATTTCATAGCTCTTGGGAAACTTTTGCTGAATTACCTGAGATGCCAACCGGATTTTCTTTTCTTTGTTTTATTCATATGCTATGTCCTTCATGCTTGGAGGGATTTTATATTTTTCAAAATGTGACTGTATAATCAGAAAAACAGACTTTTTACTTACCAATGGAGTTAATTCATTTTCATACAAATAAAGTACAGTTTGCATACAGAATACCAACTGACCAACAAATCAGATACTGATGAGTAACTTAAAAAGAAGAAAATTGTCTTCTACATTTCTTCTTTCTGGGAAATTTATTAACATTGTGGCCTTTTTTATTTCATGTGTTAAGCTTTTTCTGTAACTGGGGAAACAATAGGTGATACATTCAGCAGCATTCTGAAGGGTGCATCAGTAATGAGGATTAGCTGTGGAATGAATTACCCATACCTCCCAAAAAGAAGGATAGTTGTCATTAAATACACTGATCAGTTTTATTATGTACTGTTTTTTTCTTTGAGAAAACATATATTCATACCATTATTATTGGATGCTATAAATTTCAAAAATGATAGTAGAAAGTTGATGTTTTGATGTGAAAAGAGAGCTGTTTCTTTGTTTTTTGCTCTAATTGAAAAATGGTTTTTAGAAACAACACTTTAGAGGTGCTCCAGTAGAGAGTTACTTGATTTCCCTGACTGTTGACATTGATATATTTGTATAAGAATTAATGAGCTAGTTAATTAATACCTTTTCCTTAATTTTTCTGTGAAAAAGCATACTTAGCAGTGAAATCATGTGTATTACTCTTTGACAGTATTTGCCTACTGATAATTTTTTTTATTATTATATCTGAAAAATATAAATATATTATGGTCGTACATATGGGAAAATAGATCGTCGTAAAGTAGTCTGTCTGTGAAGTTTATAATACACCTACTTCTCACTTAACAACTATCTCATTATCTGACCTTCCACATTTATGACCATAGTAAAAAATCTATTTTGCATATTAACGGCATCTAATACTAGCAAATGCTGAGGTGCGAGGTGAACATAACATTAGCTGTGTGTCAACAGGTTAGGTATCACCTTGGCTGGCCATGATTCTTAGTTGTTTGCCCATTGTTCTGGTTCCCTAGTGCTGCTCTGACAAGAATATACCACACATGGGATGGCCTTAACAAACAAGAGTTTATTCTTACAATTTGGAGGCTTTAAGTCCAAGTTCAAAGTGCCAGGCTCTAGGGGCTATGTGAAAGCCCCTCGACCTTGGGCTTCAGCTTTGCCTCCAGCTCCTGGCCCATTGAAGCTAGCGGCATTTCTTCACTCAGACAGCTGCTGGCTGCTGAGGCTGAGAAGCTCAAGGTTGACAAGTAAAATGGCATGGTCCTGATATTACCAAACCACACAGCAGGCCATTTATTTAAGTCCATTGTAAGTCCCAACGTTGGCAAAGCATGGCAGGCTGCTGAACGACATGGCTACATGCTGGGTCCAAGGTGCCATAAGCTAGACACCATTCCCAAGGCTTCTGCTTATATACAGGAAGCAGACCACATCCCTAAGGCAGCTACTCAGCTGCTCACAGTAGATTCCACCATGGAGTTGATTGCCAGTCTCATCGTGGGGAATACTACATCCAGCTGCCCAGCCACTCAACCAGGCCCAGCCAAATTGACACACAAACTGAACTTAACCACACCAATTATTTAAGGATGTAATTTGTCACTTATTGTAGTGATTGATATTGTCTTCCTCCATTTTTGTCTGACTCCAGTTTTCAAATAACAACCTGGAACCTAACAATGTTGATAAGTGAGGAGTGGGTGTATAGTGGAAAAGACAAAGAGGTGAAATGACAAGTGCAGTAGTTGTTACTAATAGGAAAGAGAGGGGTGGACTAGGACATTTTTATGGGGATTTAACCTGGTTTGTGAGCTTATCCAAGAGGCTAAAGTCTAATTGGTAGTGTCAGCATTTTCTCAATATGAGTTAGTGAGGAGTGAACTGAGTGACGATTAGACTTCAAAGATGATAAGTACATTGAAAAATATGAGTTTTGTGGCTTTCCAGTTTGTAATTATTTCTAAAAGTAAAATTGTTGGACTATTAATCATAGTTGGAAACATCTAAGGTCTATTTGTGTAGTATAGGAAGTATTTCCATTCCAAACATAATCTTAGAAAAGCAAACTCTACATCGTTGGCACTCTTATTCCTAACCATCCTATTGATTGTCAATAGAAGTGTAGGAAATTTAGGCTTATAAATATGCTTTCTTCAAATATTTTTGGTTGCTTTAGGAACAGCAGCCATTTCCTTTCATCCAGATTGTTAAAATGAAAATATCTGTAATACAGGATCTTCCATTTACAAAGCAAATCAAATTCTCTAAAATGTGACATTTCAGAAAAGAATAATAACATTTTTAAAAATCCAAACTGGAAAAAGAATGTGGAACAAATCTTTGAAAACCTGAAAATTTGGGATTTCTTATATGTAATCTTAAACATAAAGCACAGTTACTGGTCTGTTGTTAAAGAAAAAGATCCTTCATTAGTTTTATTCGGACCATCTTGTTACTTAGTTTTCCCTTTGATTTTTGGATTATTTTAAATAAGTCAGTTACTAGCCACTTGCTCTGTATAGGCAGTGTTTTATGACTTTACTGTTAACTGATTTAAACCTTCTTACTCCTCTCTGGAATGTGGATTGTATGCCCATTTTACAGATAAGGATGCTGCAAAGCGCTAAGAGGTTAAGTATCCGAGTAACCTGACAAAGATGCCACAGCTGACAAGTAGTAGTTAAATGTTGGATTGAGATTTAGAAATAAGTTAATGTTTATTATCATACTGTATTTCTTTTATAATATTAGCTTATTTTTTGTTTATTTTCCAGGACTTATTGATGTACCTATTACAGCTGGTCCAAGCTCTGAAATACGAAAATTTTGATGACATAAAGAATGGATTAGAACCTACCAAGAAGGATAGTCAAGGTTCAGTGTCAGACAGTGTATCAAATTCTGGAATTAACTCTGCAGAAATAGAAAGGTATGGATTTCCAGAGAGACAATATCATATTTTGAAATCTAATAGTTTTCCTTCTTTGCAAATTATCTTCTCTCCTTCCCCCCAGATACACCAAGCCCTAGCACTACTAAATCTGAGGTTTTACTGGTAAATGTGGCATGTGTTATCACAGAGCACAATGTACTTATTAGTAAGTTGCAGACCATGGAGTCAGTCTACCTGTGTTAAGATTCTGACTCTGCCACTTACTGTCTGTATAAGCTTGTATCAGTTATGCGTTGCTCTGTGACCACAGTTTTTCATATAAAAAATAGGTTTAGCAGAAGTGCCTGATCTTTAAGTGTTGTTTAAACATCGAACGATTCAGCAGACAAACCATTTAGAAAAGTATCTGACAGGTTGTGTTTAGTGTTAGCTATTGTTAATATTACCTGCTAAAATTTAATGAAAGGAAGGGCATGTCAGTGGGCTGTGAAATTGTGATGAAAAGTTGCACTTTTTACTGGCTATTTTTTTCTGGTTTCATTGTATCAAGAACATACTTACATTAAGGAAAAAAACATCTGCTACTAATAATAGTGACAATTAGGAGGGGCCACCTCTCTATCAGACACAGCAGTCCCTTGAGGTAGGTGTTCATATCCTCACTTTGAAAATGAGGGACTTAGATAATTAAATCAGCAAAAAATCTTACATCTTAGGGATAGTATAGTTGGTTCCACAGCCCATGTGCTTTCTCTTTTACCATTTTGATTTTATAAAATCTTAAAATTTGAGATGAAGAGGAACCTTGGGTAAGAAACCTGGGGCTTGGTGATATAAACTAGTTTGGTGAAAGTCATAGCGTTGTTAGCTGACAGAACCAGGTCTGGAATTTCGATTTCCTGGGTATACCCAGTCCCAACTTAAATTACTACGTGAGCTCAAGATTCTGTTTCTAAATTGTTTTTTATGATTGTGATCGTGCTACTTTTTATCTTCTGTGTTTTATCTGGAGTGTAACAGAAAACTTAGAAGAACTATTTGTTCCTCCTCCAGGCAACCTCATATTTTCTGTTTTTCAGAGACCCCACGTGTTTTCTTCCATTGCACATTAAAAAACAAAACCAAACCTGTTGTTACTGAGACAGTTCTGACTCCTAGCTTATTCGCCTTCTTTCTCATTTATGCTACCTAGAAAGTTTCATTAATAAAAATATATTTTTCAATTTATGACTAGATGAAAACTATAACCCATTGTGTCCCAAATTGTGGTACGCTGGTCACTAATGCAGTGTGGGGAATAGTTTTGTGGCCAAATATGTTTGAGAAACGCTGGTTTAAGATTAGAATTTTTTGTTTTCATTTTTTACCCCAGTATTGAATAATATATTAAGCACATCTGCACATATATTTCAAGAAGCTATTGTCCATCTTCTTTGATCCTAAACTCCCTGTTATCAAGTCAATTCCAACTTATAGCAATCCTATTAGAAAGAGAACTGCCTCGTAAGATTTCCAAGGTGTAAATCTTTACAAGAGCAGACTGCTTCATCTTTCTCCCATGGAGCAACTGCTGGTTCAAACTGATGACCTTTTGGTTAGCAGCTGAGTGCTTTAACCATGCCAACAGAGCACCTTCAATAGGTGTAGTATATAATACGGTGTTGTGAACATAGCATTCCGAATTCAATCAGTTCACGTTACATCCAATGTAACCACTCTTTGACAATAGAACACCCTTTTTCTGAAGTATAATGTGATTCTAGAATTGAATAGACTATGCTGTGGATAGTGATGCTTTAACCAGACACAACTGAGGTGAAGTATAGTAAACAATGTAAGTCTACTCTTATAGACAGAATACTTTCATCTCAGTGATGCCTCCTATTACTTTTTCAGCTCCCAAATTATAACTAGCCCTCTTCCTCCAGTATCATCCCCGCCTCCTGCATCTAAAACAAAAGAAGTTTCAGATGGTGAAAATCTGGAGGTAAGTGCAAAGATTTTCCAACATTTTATGTTAGTATTTAAACCATTGATTTTGATTAATAAACTAAATCTTTCAACTGTATTAAATAACTTGTTCTATGATGCATGGTTATGACTTTTTCCCTTAGTATAAAGTACCAGATACCCCTCAACTGAAAGCATTTTATTGGTGCTTTGGGCATATAAATGGATGCATAACGCAATGTAAAAATAAACCAAGCTTAAATATTTTATTGAGGAAACTCAGAATATTTATTGTTAATGTATTTATGAACATTATTGTAATTTTTGTTGGTTTGTGATTACATTGTAGAAATGTATGATTTGATACTACGGATAATGCACTAAGCAGCTGTTTTTGACTCATACATAAAAATTAAATTGACTCCTTATGAAGAAATAGACCCATTTTTGAGGTGTAACAAGCTTCTTAGGCTACTGTTTCTCTGAAAATCATTAAGTATATCTGCAAGTGTGTTACAGAAGCTGGTCTAGTATATGTTGTTCAGTTTGTCCTCAAGACTTCTAATTTGAGAAATGTCTTTTACATTCTTGATGTTGAAAACAAATAATATATGCTTTGATATTAGATACTGAGTTTATTTTTGATGTGTACATATAAACACACACATACATTGGCTTTTAGTCAAATTTTTGGAGTTAATGTTAATGATTGAATGAGTTTTTTGTTTCAGCTATTAACTGTTTGCCAAAGGTTGTGTGACTCACTCTTGATATGATAGAAAATATTTAACTGATAAATGTTTTCTTAAATCATGGAATCATAGAATCCTTAGGTGAGCCCTTTAAGAAATGACTTGGTTGTCATCTAATTATTTTTACCTTTGAAAACTAAAACATTGATTAACCGCTTCAATCATTAATTCATTTACATAATTATTTTTGAGCTCTTACTATGTATAAATAACTCGTCTTCATGCTGGGGATGATGCAGAGTAAACAAAACAATCAAAATTACTGCCTTTAGGGAGCTTACATTCCAGTGTTGGAGTCAGTGTTACTAATGTTTACATATACATATTAGAGGAGATAATGGTATCTATTTTCCATGGAAGAAAATAAATCAGAGGATGATGGGGGGTGTTTGGAAGGGGCTGGAGGATTACCACTTTGAACAGATTGGTCAAGGAAGGCCTACATGAAAAGGTCAACATTTGTCTCAAAATGTAGTAGGTGAACAATGAACCATCATGATGCTTTCTTGAGGAAGAGCGGTCCAAGCAGGAAGACACCAAATATAAAGGCCCCAAGATGAGAGCTCTACTGTGTGTTTAAGGAATGGCACAGGCCACTATACCTGGTTGGGAAATGAACAGGAGGGAACCGGGTAGAAGACCTAGTCAGAGATAGAATGGGATATGATAAGGTAGGGCCTTCTAGGCCATTATAACAAATTACTTCTTTAATACTTAAAATAATGAAATAATTCAGGTAAGAGTTGGTGATGGCTTGAACCAGGGTGGTTACATTGGAGATAGTGTGAAGTGATGGGATTCTGAATGATATGTTCAGAATTTTTTATTACATACAACACCTATTACTCAGAAAGACTTTAGGCTAAAAATGGAAATCGTTTTCTATGTATTTCTTTTATTTCTCTTCTTACTGTTTATTGTTACTAGGGGTTAAGCATTTTTACCCTTTTTAGAGCTAAGTTGTTTTTTTAAAAAGTTCAGGTAATCTAAGCTATCCCATAAAGCAGTGAGAATAATTTTGAATGATATACCTGCCTCCCACCCCATCACCAAAAGACTAATAATAATTTTGTAAGCAGTCATCACCTTTACAGTGGTCTTAAACAATTAATTATCTGTCTAACCAAGGTGAATTCCTTTGCTTCTTATCTCTGCTCGAGATAACCAGCATTCTGTGTTCTCCTTAACACCCAAGCAGTGTCTTCTTTCCTTCGATGGGTTTATGGGTTTTTTGGTCTTTCCTTCCTTATTCGTCAGCATGGTTTTTTTTTTTTTTTGGAGTCTTAAAGAGACTACTGTGAAAGTCTAGCCAAATGTTAGACAAGAAGATAGAAATCCAATTCTCATTGACCACATATGGTCACTTTTATAAATCCCATGGGTTCTTACAAAGAAATATGATTTTCCAGTTGTTGAGTACAGCTTTATACGTATATCATTAGAGCAAGCATTGTGTTGTTGAAATCTTCTGGATCTATTTATCTTTTTTTCTGCTTGATCTGAAAGGAGTAGAATGAAATTTCTTTGTATAATGGTATAATTTCCTGTTTCTCATACTTCAGTTGGTATTTAAGTATTTTGAAGCTATTTTATTAGATTCATACAAACAAGTAAATTGAATCTTTAATCAGTGTATAGTAACTATATTTAATGCCTTTTGCCTTAAAATCTGTTTTGTCTGATATTTATAGAGGTTTTTTTTTGGTTAGTATTCTTTGTTGTATTTTTTTTTATCATTCAATGTTTCTGTGGCTTTGTATTTTAGATTTATTTCTTAAAGTACTATATACCTTCGTATTTTTTAATAAAGTTTAATACTGTCTTTTAAATCATTTATTTTTAATGTGATTATTACTATAGTTGAATTTATTTCATGATTTACTCATTTGTTTTTAATGTGATTATTGCTATATTTTAATTTACTTTATGATTTAATCGTTTTTAATGTGAATATTACTATATTTTAATTTATTTCATGATTTTATGTGTTGCTGCCTAGTCTTCCTTATATATTTTTCTTTTCTTTTTGCTGATCTCTGGCTGGGTCACCCCACACACCTATCCCCAGTTTGGAATTTATATTCCCTTTATCAATTCTTTACTGATTAGCCCAGATATTTAATGTATATCCTTACCTTTAAGTCTAGCATAATTAATATTACCCTCCTCCCAAATAGTTTATGTACTTTCTTGATTTGTGTATAATTATTATTCACTGATTTAGCCATACCTTGTTTCTTAACTCCAAAATTAGATACCATTGTTACTGTTTTACACAATCAATAAATGCTTACCAATACTTACCTATATCCTTACTCGATATTTCTTTTTATATATATATGAACTTGAACATGAGATCATTTTCTTTTTGCTTAAAGCATAGTCTATATTTCAGATTGTTTTAAAAATTTTAAATATTGCTCACCAAAATAAGTTTTAAAATTTACAGTATTTATTTTCTCTGTTTAATAAAATGCTTTAATTCTTCCCTATTAATATTATATAAACTTTTTAATTAAAAAAAGCTTAGTACCAAGTGAAACAACCTATGTTTCAACTTAAATATATGATTAACTACATAAAAACAAAACCATTATATATAATGTATCCCTGCCCTATGGTAAAAAGATAATTTTAGGCCTAGAATCTACCTGTTGCATTCATGGATTCAACTTTACATTATTGACTAGTTTCTTTATTGGGTTTTTCTTGTACTTTTAAAATCTAGACCCCAAGATTTTAGCTCTAAAATTGAAGGTAAGGTTCATACTACCTGGAAAAGCATTGGGACTTCCATTTTGTGACAACCTCTAGCGTACTTTCTTAAGTACTCATATTGCAGCCATCATATCTCATTGATCCCTACTCTTTTCTCTGTTCATCATCTCCCTACCATATTTAGTTTCTCTGAATATATTGCTCTTACCCATGGCTTAACATTTTAGTCATTATCTTATTATTGCCTCTGGCTCCTCTAGCAAAACAGGTACATCTAATTAATATAAATATATCTCATTAATTAATATGATTACATAATTAATAATCAATATAAATACATCTAGTTAAAGGAGATGTAGCTAATAGATTACCTCATTTCTGTATGCCTGTCCCTGAGAAGTCCAATGGTGCTGGAGAAAAGCACGGGCCTGGCTACCATGCTGGTTATCACTGTAAAATTCTTGCTCACTAACCTCAGATGATTAAGAATCCCTCAAACCAGAAAAAAGCAAACTCACTGCCATCCAATTGGTTCCAACTCATAACGGCTCTTCTTTGGGTTTCCAAGGCGGTATCTCTAGGGAAGTAGATTGCCCAGTGTTCCTTCCAATAAGAATCCCTAGGGCCACAGATGCGTTAAGTGCTAGGGTGCCATTCGGAAGGTAGATGGTTTGAACTCATTAGAGACCCTCAGAAAACAAGACTTGCTCATCTGCCTCCACAAAGTCACAATCTTCAAAACTGTATGGAGCAGTTCTGCTCTGCACACATGGGTGACTGTGAGTCAGAATCGACTCACTGGCAACAAACAACCACCACCTCAGACGGATGCTCAACTCTGTACCACCCTGCATTTCCCTAGGTAGGTTAATGTACATGCCCTATAGTGACTCTCTCGTCCTGTTTGAACTCTGTTCTTCAAACCCTATCCCACACTCTTCAGGTGACAGTTCTGCCTCGTAATTAATGGAAACAATGGAAGCCACTAGGTAAGAATAGTCTCCATTTCCCAGCATCAGATTTACAGACACGAATCCCTCCCCATCCTTTCTTCCCTTTTGTTTTTTGACACAGAAGTACAGCTTCCTTCAAGATAGGCTGTCTTTCTTTTCCTAATCGAAATACGTGTTAACATTAATCATCTTAAAATTTCAAAAAAAGGAAAAAACTTTTCCTTGGCTCTGCCTCCCTCTTGAAACAACACTGTATTTTCTCAGTTCCCTTCATGGTCAAACTTTTCAGAAGAGTTGTTTATGCATCCTGATTCTTTCCTTCCTTTGTCCTCTGGAATCTGTATCATCCCTGCTTTTGCTTTCCAACATTGTATTACTTACTTTGTTAACACAGTAAATGACTTCACTGAGTGAGGCTGCACACACTCTGCAGTTCCTTTCTGCAGTGTTCAGCAACCCCTTCTTGAATCCCTCCTTAACATCTGCCACTTCTCATGGCTGATGTAATACCAGCCACCCCTTATTTTCTCTTGACGTCTCTCACTGGATCTTCTCAGTGTCCTTTGCCAGTGCTTTCTTCTCATCTCTACAGCTTAATGTTCCTAAGGACTTGCTTCTAGTCTTAATTCATACTCTCAATTTGTACTCATTGATAAACTCATATTTAAATTTCCAGCTTCGATCTCTCATCTCAGTTTTAGATTAGTATATACAAATATTGACTTGATCTCCCTTGTATATATATGACAGACATTTCAAATTTAATGTTTTAAAATATAAACCTTATCCTTTCTTGTTCCTTCCTTGTCTAGAATTTCTGTCTGTGATGTAATCCTCAATCCATTTGTTAAATCTAGAAATATGGTAGGTATTGTCAATTTCTTTATTTCCTACTTCCTCTCTATCAGCAAGTCCTATTAATTATACTTCCCAAAATATTTTTAAATTCTGTCTACTTCTCTCCATCTTTGCACTCACCTTTCACTCTTCTAGACTGTAGGAGCTCTGGTGGCATAGTGCCTAATGCATTTGACTGCTAACCAGAAAGCTGGCACTTCAAACCCACCAACCACTTCTCAGAAGGAAGACTGGGCAATCTGACTCTGTAAAGATACCACCTGGGAAACGCAAGGAGGGGTTGCTATGAGTTGGAATCTATTCGACAGTAGTGAGTTTGGTTTTTGGTTTTAGACTACTACAATAATAGCATGCTAGCCAATCTCAGGCCTATACTTCTCATGGCAGCCAGAGTCTTTTCATAAAATGTAAATTAGATCATCTTACTCTTCTACTTAAGATCTTTTAGTGTGTATCCATTGCTTTCAAAATAAAATTCATACTCAATAATGTGATGTTAAAGGTTTTGTATAATTTGGCCTTTGCCTACCTTTCCACCCTCTTTAACTTCAATGTTCATGGTATTTCAGCTACATCAGGCTTTTTTAAGTTTCACAAGCAAGCTCAGGACCTTTGTACATACCGTCGTTTTGGTCTTGCCTAAATGTCATGCCCTCATTGATTCCTTTTCTGGCTTCCCAATCTAAATTATTTTTGTGGTTTTCTTTAATGTGTCTATCTACTGCTAAATATTAAGTTCCAAAAGGACAAGGCACCCTGTGAACCATGTATCCATAACATTTCACATATTGCCTTATTTAAAATAGATAGTGATTGGATGGAGAGAAATCTGATCGATGACATAAGATTAAAGCTGATAGACAAGTGTGGACTATCATATTTTTCCTGTTTATAGCAGATGGTAATCTAAAAATGTATATTTCTTTTTATTCTTTCAGCAAGATCTCTGCACCTTCTTAATATCAAGAGCCTGCAAAAACTCAACACTGGCTAATTATTTATACTGGTATGTGGAAATAAATTTCTGTTTTTTTTTTTTTTTATGACTCTTTAGGACTTTTTTTTTTTTCCCCATGCTATACACACAAAGTTTAAAATGTGAGCAGTCATCAGATGCCTAGGTACACTATATCTAGTTATATTCCTTTAAAGCTCTGCTTATGGACATACTTTTTAGCACCACAGTTTCTCTTCCATTCACTGACTTTTCAGGAGCTAAGATATAACTGAGAAAAGTAGTGGGCTTTGTAATGTGAATTTGTTTGCTTTTTATACTACTTAAATAGTTTAAATACTTCACAGTCCTGTATGCAGTGTGTAGTCTCACTTTATTTGTGAAAACACTGAAATCATGCAAAAACAGAAAGTTGGAATTTGAAGTTACATCATTTTATAGGTGAGGAAACAGACAGAGACATAATGTAATTAGAACCTGAGGCACATACTTTGATGTGATTGATAAAACTACATTTTCCTCACATTAAATTCCTGTATAGCTTTGTAAATATACTCACAGAATGTTTCAATTAGTTGTTAATGACCATTTGCCTTTGAAAAGTTTACTTGGAAATTCTCATTAATCGAGTAGCTACTATTTCCTTTTAATGTAACCTATTGCTTCATAATGTTCTCCATTATTCCAGTCTGAATTTTTTTTTGTATATGTCTTTCTGTTCACTGATACTATGGAAAAATATTTTTTCATGAAAGTTTAAATGAATATTTAAAAGGGAATGAAGAATAAAATCGTGTTAGGTTTGTTGCCAATTTTTTGAGTAAATACTTTTAAGCCTCAAAGATATTTTAATATTAAGAAGATTTTTCTATTCCTTTTTATTTATTAAGAAATTCTTCTCTGGTATTTTTGCTTCCTTGCAATATTTGTAAATTATAATTTATAATCTAGAATTTATAATCTAGACTAGTCACTATTATTACAAGAGCTGTATGTGTGCACACCAGGGTTTCAACCTGGTTCAATCATGGCTGATGAAGAGAAATCAGAATAGACCTGAATTTTTTAAATTTAGGTTATCCGGAACAATAACCGTAACGGGGAAAATTACAGGTCAAAGGCCTGGAATGGGAGGCTCCGAACAGGTGTAGTGAGCCCTTCCGGGAGCCTGATGCATGAGATTGGATTACTGGTAAGGCTGTGGAGAACAACATGCATTCACATAGGTGCTGTTGGCTGCCATGTTTGAGTGGAGCACCACTGTTTCTGACTTTGTTCAAAATCCAATAAGCAAGAGAGTTGGATCCCACACAACATGTACTCTGCCCTTGTTTTCTAAAAGGGAGATTAATTTCCAGCAGGACTTTGACCTGTCATTTTTCCCATTCTGGTTATTGTTCTGCTTCATCCAAATCTTTAAAAATTGGGATCTGTTCTAGTTTCACTTCTTTGGCCAAAACTGAACCAGGAAGTCCTGGTATATACTTTTTTGGTGTTTTGGAATTACGTAGTCTTTGAATTTAACTATGGACCAGATGCCACTGTCAAACTTGAAAAATTAATTTGATAGACTCTTTCATCTCTTATTCCAAGTAGAAAGGGTTTTCAAATTATTCTGAAAACAGCTGAACAGTAGGAAACCTATTAGATGAGCAGTTTTCAGTAAGGCTATAGTTTCTGTTCATAAAATACACTTTGTTTTCTTCATAGATATTAAAGTGAAGCCCCAGCTCCCAGTCTTATAAGCATTCCATCAAACTTAAATTTGATTTGTGCTTCCCTACTATATCTCTGATTCATTGAAGCAATAGCATATGCTATGTCTATTCATTCTCTTAGGAGTAATTGTTTTTCCCATATTTATGCTCCATATATTACATATTTAGAAATACTCATGGGGTAAAAGAGCGATTGATGTGGACTCCTGAATTTGGTAGACACTTTTCCTATGATTGTAGGATAATAATATGGGAAACAATTTCAAATAATTAGTTTTAAATGATCATTTTCTTTGTTTAGACATGGACACTATACTAAAAAATAATAATCGTATGTAAGAATTTGAATGGTTCTTGCTCTAAGCTTTCTATGTTATATCATACATTAAAACATTAATTTTAATTGTGCTATAGTTCCTTTTGAACATTTTATTTATTTATTTTATTATTGATTGTTCTCTTTCAAGTGATTTAAATGTGATTCTTGCTGTAGCTGAATCCTTAGGGGCCAATAATTGTGCCGACAATCCTTTTAAAATGAATAGTGTCAACCTTTTAAGCCACAGAAGGAAGTTATAGTCTCCAATCTGTAAAGTGTTGGACATCAGGATCTATAAATCGTTCCAGTTTTTTTATTTTTATAGCCATTCCAGCGTGTTGAAATTGAGAGTAAACTTTCAGTGCTTTGACATGTTTTCTATAACTTTTAAGACCTTTCAAGGTACTAAAGGTTGTTTAGCCCACAAAATGAAATTACCAGGAAATAGGTAGCCTCTGATGTCACCTTACAATGGATACCCTAGGCAATTCTGTCTGCATTTCTCCTTTAAGATGACAGTCTTTAAGGGAATACCTTAGAGCTTTGTAGAATCTAGCTTATTGGTGTGTACAGAACTGAAAAATGAGTTAAATCTAGGTCTTCTAGTCTTAATCTAACCTTGTCCTTCATATTTGGAGATGACCCTTTTTTTTTTTCTTTAAATAAAGATGACTTTCTTTTTCAGTAAAACTTAGGCTTGAACGATTTTGAGAGGTCTTTGATACTTGGCCCTTATCATTAGTATCAACTTGTAACCTCAATTATAGGAAATAGCGAGGGCCGTAATGTTTACTTGGTGGTCAAGGAGACCTGAACATAGCAATGGGGTCTGTATATTGTGCTCATTTGTATTGTCCATTTAGAAATGGATTTGTTTTCTATATAGGAAAAAGTAATGAATACACTAAGGTGAAAGAGATAATAAAAAACCTTAAGTAAAAGGTAGACATGTATGAATTTGGATTTGGGAAAGACCATCTTGACAGTTTTATAGTACAGAACCAGTTTGATGTTCCTGGATCCTAGTGTGACTGAGGAGCTGAATATTTAATTTCAACAAATAAAATTTAAATTTAAATTTGTATCTAGTGCCATATGTGTCTAGTGGCTACAATACTGGATAATACAGTTCTAAAAGACAGTTTTGATTCAACAGTGCATTTTTTATTTGAAACTCTTATTGAGCACATGATAAAACCCAGAATCACTTGACTATAAGAAAAGAGGGAGAGGTGAGGCTCTGGGTTATATGAGTGTAGGGACTGCTAGAACATCTGATTTTATCACTAACATTACAATTATTGTCACTAACGTTAAACTGTTACTTTTTGTGGTAGTTAAGGTTATGTGTCAGCTTGCCTGGGTTTGGTTTTGAGTGGCTGGTCAGCTGGATGTTGACCATGGTGTAGTTATTGCCCACAGTGAGACTGCTAATCCACCTCATGCTGGAATCTACTGTGAGCAGCTGAGTAGCTGCCTTAGAATGTGGTCTGCTTCCAGTATATAAGAAGACACTTTGAGGAAGGTCTTGAGCTTCTTGGCACATCTGGATCCTGCATTTGGCCAAGTCATCCGTGGCCTGGCATGTTGTCTGCTGATCTTGGGACTGTTTAACTAGTGGCCTGCCATATTGCTTGATAATCATGGGACTGTGCCATTTTACTTGTCTTGGGGGTTCCACCAGTCTTTATCAGACCAGCAAGCCAGGTCTTTTTTTTTTTTTTTTTTTTTTTTTATGATTTTGACTTTAGTTCCACATTTTTCCCCCACTTTATCCAGGATCCCTTTTAGAGTGGTCAGCAATGGTAGCTGGGCATCATCTAGTTCTTCTGTCTCAGGGTCTTTAGTCCTTTTGACTAATTGTTTCCTTGCATCTTTGTTTTTTTCACTCTTCTTTGCTTCTGATGGGGAGACACCAATGGTTGCACAGTGGCCGCTCACAAGCTTTTAGAGCCCACTCTCTACTCACCAAAGAAGGATACAGAGTATTGTCTTTATGGACTATGTTATGCCAGTTGACTTTAGTTTTCCCCAAGACTATGGTCCTGTGCCTGAAGCCCAGCAACTCATTCTGTCAAGGTGTTTAGTTATGGCTGAGATGCTTCCATAACCTTGTACCCTGTATGCACTACTATATTCATGGATATATTTGTAGCACATGTAAATACATAGATAGGAATATCCTTTGTCAAACCTGTAGTGTATCCATGGGTGTAGTTCCAGTTGCTTTCCCAATCCTGTTCACCTTGAGTGTGTCTGTATAGCCACTCATGGATTATTATGAATACTGTTATTGCAGTATTGGGTATGTAATAATATTTACTTTTGTTCCCTTTAACTCTTGTACTACTCCCAGTGTCTTCCTTTGCCTTGATCATTTCGTGCTTACCTTATTGTGCTTTGCCTTTCCCTTTACCCATATTAATACATGTGTATCTTCTATTTAGTGGTTTACCCTCCATTCCCTCCTGGTAGTGTTCAAAAATTGTTTCTTTCTGTGTATAAATTTTTTTAAAAAAATTAATGTTTCACTTTAAAATTAGGAAATTAAACTTTTGAAATATTTAATATACAAATTAGATTAGTACATTTACAGGGCGGCATACTCAAATATATATATAAACAAAAACCAAACACACTGTCCCTGAGTTAGATTCAACTCATAGCAACCCCTCCTTGGGTTTCCGAGGCAGTATCACTACAGACGTAGTTGCCCAACCTTCCTTCTGAGGAGTGGCTGGTGGGTTTGAACTGCCAGTCTTCTAGTTAGCAGTCAAATGCCTTAGGCACTATGCTACCAGAGCTCCTCAAATATATATATTTAATTGTGATTTGGGTAAAAGTTTATAGAGAAAATTCATCTTCTGTTCAATAGTTCATACACATTTTGTTTCATGACATTGGATTGCAATCCCTACAATATATCAGCTCTCTGCCTACTTCCTCCCTGTAGTTATCTTTTCCCCATGTCCTTTCCTATGCATTCCTGTCCACTGAGTTATCACCCTGTGGAAATACAGCCCTTATAGCCTCCCATGGTTGATTGTTTTAAGGAGTGTACCTACCTGGTGTAAATACTCATCTTACACACCTTGTCTATTGTTTGACTGGGAGCCATGAGAGTGAGTTCAATTCCAGGCCCTCAGGGTGACTAGGGGTTGTAGTCTCAGTGGTTTCACCATTCTCTATCAGACCAGTAAGCCTGGTCTTAACTTTGAGTTTTGTTCCATATTTTTCTCCCACTCTATCCAGAATCTCCTATTTTGATCCTTTTTTAAGTGTTTCACAGTGGTAGGCAGGCACCATCTAGTTCTTCTGGTTTCAGGGTCATATAGGCTGAGGTTAACGTGGCCCACTAGTCACTTGGTCTAATTGTTTCCATGCATCTTTGATTTTATTCATTCTTCTTTTCTTCAGACAAAGAGAGGCCAATTGTTGCATCTAAGATAGCTGCTTGCAAGCTTCTAAGACCCCAGTCTCTACTCACCTAAGTGGGATGTAGAGCAATGTTTTTGTGTAGAATGTTATGCTGGTTTAGTTTGATGTCCCCTGTGACCATGGTCCTGAGACCGTGGGCCCAGTGACTCATTCCCTCAGGATGTTTGGCTGTGTATAAGAAGTTATCATAAGTTTGCCCCATTGGCTCTATTATATATATGGACATTCCTTATAGCACATACAAATATGTATGTTCTATCATCTGCCAAATGTATATATGGTCTTGGGCATACTCTCTTCTATCTGGACATACCTGATCATGCAGCGTGTCTACCTATGTATCTACCAGTAAATTAGTGTTTGTTATTGCTGATAATGCAATATTGCGTGTGTGGAAGTGTTTATCTTTGTTATCTGTACCTCTTATGGGCCCCTCTGTGTTTTCCTTTTCCTTTGTGTTATTGTGCTGGTTATTCACTTTTGGTATATTGTCTTTGCCTTACCCAAATCGATAGTTAGCTCTTACCCACCTAAATCTTCCCATCCTTCCCTTCCCTCCTATTCCTGGTAACCAATCAAGTTTCCTTCCATATGTAAATATTTCCTTCACTTTTTATAATAGTGCATTAAACAATATTTGTCCTTTGATTGACTTATTTTACTCAGCATAATGTCCTCCAAGTTCATCCACATTATGAGATTTGAGTAGATTCTGCATTATTCTTTAATTTTGTGTACAGTTCCATTGGGTGTATGTGCCATAGTTTGGTCATCCATACGTCTGATGATGGACACTTAGGTTGTTTCCATCTTTTTGCTAATGTGAATAGTACTGCCAATGAACATGAGTGTGCATATATCTAGTCATGTCCTGGCTCTCACTTCTTTAAGATATATGTGTATGAACTTTTTCTTGACTTTTTACAGTGTTGTGGTTGTTAATGTGCCGTCGAGTCGGACCCGACTCATAGTGACCCCTCCTTGGGTTGCCGAGGCAGTATCACTATGGAAGTAGATTGCCCCGTCTTCCTTCCGAGGAGTGGCTGATGCGTTTGAACAGTAGTGGTCTCATAAAATATTTGTCCGTTTGTGATTGACTAATTTCACTCAACATAATGTCCTCTTGATTCATCCATGTTATGAGGTGTTTTGCAGATTCATTGTTATTCTTTAATGTTGCTTAGTATTCCATTGTCTATATGTACCATATGTACATGCATACATTGTTTATCCATTCATCCATTGATGGACACTTAGGTTATCCTTTTGTTATTGTTAATAATGCTGTGATGAAAGTGAGTGTGCATACATCTGTTCATGTCACAACTCTTAGTTCTCTAGGATGTGTACCTTTTAGTGGGATTGCTAGATCTTATGGTATTTCTATTTCTCATTTTTTATGGAAGTGCCATGCCATTTTCCACAGTTGTTGCACCAATTTATAGTCTTGCCAGTGTATGAGGGTTTCAGTCTCTCCACACCCCCACCAGCACTTGCTGTTTTTTGTTTTACTGAACCTGGCTTTTATTGCTGGCATAAGATGATATCTCATTATCATTTTGATTTGCATCTCTCTAATTGTGGGCTAGTGATTGTGGACATTCCTCATGTGTTTGTCATCCACTTTAAAGTCTCCTTTGTTGAAGTGTCTATTCATGTCATCTCCCTGTTTTTTAAATTAGATTTAGAGTTTAGTCCTTCCTCTGATAAGATATGGCCAAACTTTTTGCCAGTCTGTGAGTTCTCTTTTTAATCTTTTGGTGAAATCTTATGAGACATGTAAATGTTTAATTTTTAAGAGGTCCAGTTAAATTTGATAATGCATTTGTGCCATGGGGCCACTTAAGTTTGCCCTAGTTTTTTTCTTCAATAATCTTTAGAGTTTTGTTTCACGTTTAGGTCTTTGATCCATCTTGAGTTTCTTTTTTTATGTGGTATGAGATATGGATCTTGTTTCATTTTTCTGCAGATACCCAGTTTGCCAGAACCATTTGTTAGAGAGACTGTCTCTTCCTCACTTAATGGTTTTCATCCGTTTGTGAAAGATCAGCTGGGTTCACAGTTCTGTTCCACTGGTCCGTGTGTCTGTTGTACCACTTCCAGGCTGTTTTGACTACTGTGACTGTAGAGTAAGTTTTTAGATTGAGGAATGTGAGGCCTCCTAGTTTGTTCTTCATTAGCGGTGCTTTGCTTACCTGGGGTCTCTTTTCTTTCCATATAAAGTTGGTGATTAGTTTTTCCATCTCTTTAAAGAATGTTGATAGAGTGTAGAGTGAGATTGCATTAAGTCTGTAGATTGTTCTGGGTAGTATTGACATTTTCACAATGCTAAGGCTTCCTATTCATGAACATGGTATGTTTTTTCATTTATGTAGATCTGTTTTAGTTTCCTTTTGTAGTGTTACATAGTTTTCTGTGTATAGGTCTTTTGTTTCTCTGGTTAGATTTATCCCTAAGTACTTCATCTTTTGAGTGGTTATTATAAATGGTATTATTTCCCCAATTTCTGTTTCAGAGTTCTCTTTGTTAATTTAGAGGGATCTGACTGATTTTTATATGTTGACGTTGTACCTTGCTAATTTGCTGAATCCTTCTACTAGTTCCAGTAGTTTTCTTGTTGATTCTGTGGAACTTTGTATGTATAGAATCATATTATCTGCAGATAGAGATTGTTTTCCTTCTTCTTTGCTAATTTGGATGCCTTTTTTTAGTAACTTCTTCTTTTTTTTTTTTTTTAATTGTGATTTGGGTGAAGATTTACAGAGCAAATTCACTTTTCCATACAGCAGTTCACATATACTTTGTCTCATGACATTGACCACAGTTTACAACAGTCCAACAACTGCCCTCCCACTTCCTCCCCACAGTTACCTCTTCCCTGTGTCCATCCCTCCATGGACTCCTACCCCCTGAGCTGTCTCCCTGTGCATAAGCAGCCCTTCTTT
>NW_006921748.1:4842319-4849213 GCF_000298275.1 Orycteropus afer afer
CTATATCCTTCCCTTCAAGGCTCAGGGGTCCAGGATTATCTTCTGTGTCTGTGTTAATTGGTTTCCCTTTTCTTTGTTGAAGAGGGTCTGTGTAGTCTTTCTGCCTAGTCCGCCATCTTGCTTGTCTCCCCCTGGATGCCTATTATTTCCCTTTTTTGCCTTTTGTTTTGACTGAGAGTTCCAGTACAGTATTGAATAGGCATTTTGATAAAGGTCAAATTTCTGCAGCTCTTGTTTGCAAGAGGAATATTTTCTGTTTCTCTGTGTTTAGAATAATGTTGGCAGAGAAACTTTTAAAATACCGTAAGATAGGCACCCATTGATGTGTTTGTTAATGTACATGGGGTGTTGTGAAAGTAATTTAGAGGATAAATTTAAATTGAATTGAGCAATGAGGGATTTCTTTTTAGGGCTAGATGTATTAAAGTAGTCTCTTCTGCTTTATCTCAGAGAAGGCTGGATGGTATAGAACCATTGTTAAAGTGTTATATAATAGGAAAACTTCATCAAGGTCTGCTGACAACTTGAGTTAAGATTTTGAGTGCAGGGGAATGTGAACTAAATTTGGCTCCAGATTGAAAGGTCACACATTGATAGCCAGCAACGTTTTGTTTAGGCAACACAGTTTTTAAGGAATAAGTGCTTATATCGTCTCATTTGGCTATAGCCCCACCTCTTATTTTATGTTCATGTGATTTAAACATTTATGCTACCTTCCTGACTTAGAAGAAAATTTGATTTTGTGAACCCTGCTACATAAAAAAGACTTTCAGTAGAGATAGAAAAATGACCCATTTAATTTGATAACTTCAGGTTTAAGCATGTTCATTTAAAGACTAGATAAACATTATCTTGAAACATGGGTCTGGTGCTTTAAAATTCAGGTGGCTGAATGGGAAGTTAAATCATAGAATGAAATTCAAACTTTGATGTTAGGTATAAGGAATTTGAGAATTAACAACATTGAGATAATCATGAGATTGGAGCCATTCATTTATTCAACAGTAATTTATTCATTTATTCAACAGTAATATTGAGCACTTACTGTGAGCCCCAGAAATGGACATGATCAGCAGAAAGTAGACCTTTTATATGGTTGGATATATAGTCTTTCTCAAATATAGCATAAAGGAAAATAATAAGTGACTGTCCCTGGAGAATTGAAAAATCCTATTAGTCAAGGAAGTTGAAAAGTTCATGTGGTGTATAAGATAAGGAGTATTAGAGTCAGCTCAGTAGAGCAGAAAGAACTCTGGTCTGAGAAATCAAAGTCCTGTATTCTGATCAATTCACTCTACCACTATGGCAAAATGCAACCTCTCCAAATCTCACTGTTGATAAATCAAGCAAGTTGATCTAGATCTATGTTTTTCGAACTACATATCATGATCAATTGAAATGAAATTAAAAGTTCAAAGGTAGCATATGTTATTTTAAAAAAATGAAACATAAGCAGTAGCAAATATTAGTATATTGCTCATTGTAAGGGTATTACTTTGTGGAAAAAAATTCCCCATTTTTTAATGCATGTGTGTTGCATGTGCTTGTGTGTACTGAATTGTAATATAAAATGTATTTGCCATCAAGATTCATTCTCATCAGAACATTTAGAAACAATGAATTATATGATCTCTAAAATCTAACCCAAACTAGTGCTTACATAGCTTTGTAACTGTATATAAGCAGTTCAGTTTTATGGAAAGGTTTAGCATTTCTTTAACTCTCTGATACCACAGTTTTATAATAGAAAAAGTGAGGATTACATGGAATTTGAATAGGAAGGAAAAAACAAATAAAAAATTTTTGTTCGTGAAGTAGATTAATAAGAGAAATATCTTCAAAGTGGTTTTCAGGACAAGAGAGCCTTATATAATACTAAAAATATTACTGAAATTAACATTGATTCTTTTTCTTGTGTTACTTGATAGGTAAGTGAGCCTAGATAATGTCTGGAGATGTTATAACTTTATCTGCCTCATAAAGTATTAGGAGAACCTACTTGTTTTAATGGTAAAATGTTTACAAAATTTAGGATATTTTACCAATTTAAGACATTGCTATTATTAATTTACCTCAGAAGGAAGGTTGGGCAATCTACTTCCATAGTGACACTGCCTTGGAAACCCAAGTAGTGGTCCCTATGAGTCGCAATCGACTCGACAGCAGTGAGTTTGTTTTTTTTTTTCTTTTCTATTGATGACTGTATATGTTACATCTTAATTTTCCACTGTCAACAGCTTGATGGTAAAATGTATTTCATTGCTCTCACTTAATTATTTTTGCAAATGTGAATTAATCTATTTTAATGGAGAGGAATAAATATTTACAAAATGAAGCTAAGCTTTATTTGCTATCATGTGAATGACATAAACATATTTTTAAGGTATGTGATAGTAGAATGTGAAGATCAAGATACTCAACAGAGAGATCCAAAGACTCATGAGATGTACTTGAATGTAATGAGAAGATTCAGCCAAGCATTGCTGAAGGTAACTGTTTTTTAAAATTTTTATTGTGAGTTGGATGAAAGTTTACAAAGCAAATTCTTGTGCTATACAGCAGTTCATACACATTTTGTTTCATGACATTGGTTGCCATCCCCTACATTGTGACAGGTCTCTTCCCACTTCTTCCCTGTAGTTACTTCTTCCCTGTGTCCTTCTTTCCTATGAATTCCTGCCCTCCAAGCTGCCTCCCTGTGCAAGCATTACCATTCTATTCTCCCATGATTTATTGCTCTAAGGAGTGTATCTACCTGATGTAAATGTTTGCCCTATATGCCTGTCTGTTGTTTGGCTGGAAGCCACAGGAGTGAATTCAGTTCCAGACCTTAAGGGTAACTGGGGACCATAGTCTCAGGGGTCTCACCAGGCTCTATCAGACTAATAAACCTGGTCTTTTATTATTTTGAGTTTTGTTCCATGTTGTTTTCCCGCTCTATCCAGGATTTCCTCCACTGATCCCTTTCTGAGTGGTTGATGGTGGTAGCCAGGCACCATCTAGTTCTTCCAGTCTCATGGTCATATAGGCTGAGGATCACATGGTCTACTAGTCTCTTGGACTAATTGTTTCCATGCATCTTAGGTTTTCTTCATTCTTCTTTGCTCTGGACAAGGAGAGATTCATTGTTGTGTCTAGATGGATGCCTATAAACTTTTAAGATTGCAATCTCCACACAACCTTCTCCAAAGTAGGATGTACAACAATGTTTTTGTGTAGAGTGTTATGCCAGTTGAGCTTGATGTCCCCTGCGACCATGGTCCCAAGCCCACAGGTCTAACTGCTTGCTCCCTTAGGATAGTTGGTTATGGCCAAGAAGTTATCATAACTTTACCCCTTGTTAGCTCTATTATATATTTGGACATTCTTACAACATATACAAATATGTATGTACAGATATCACCTGCCAACCTTTTATGTGGTATTGAGTATATTCCCTTTTGCCTAGACCGTACCTGATCATTCAGCCTGTCTACCCATCTATGGTCTGGTAGATTAATGTTTATTATCACTGACAGTGCAGTTTTATATGTGTAAAAGGATTTGTCTTTGGTGTTTGTAACTCCTGTGTACGTCTCTTCTTCTTCCTCAGTCTCACTGTGTTGGTCACTCAGTTTTGGTGCATTGCCATTCCCTTCACCCAAATCACTACTTGTCTCTTCCTGTCTAGCAGTGTTCCCTCCCTTCCTCTCACATCCCTGATAACCAACAAAGACAGGTTTTGAAGGTAACTCTTTAATGCAAGGGTTGGTGAGCTCTTAGTGCATGGGCAAATCCAGCCTCTTTCCTACTTTTGTAGGAAAGAGTTTGTATCTCACAAGCTGAAAATGGTTTATATACTTTTAAACGCTTGAGAAAATTAAAAGAAGCATAATACTTTGAAATAAAAATCATGTGAAATTAAAAATTCTCTGTTTCTAAAACTATAGTAGAACACAGTCATGCTAACTTTTTTTTTGTATTATCTTCAGCTGCTTTTCTTTTACAATAGCAGTTGAGTATTTGGAATAGAGAGTATATGCCCCAAAAGGCCTAAAATTTTTATTTTTGGCCATTTATGGAAGTTTGCTGACCATTGATTTAATTAAATAAGTCTACACATAGAATAAAAGAAAACAAACCTTTGCCAACCCCCACCCCATTCTCAGTGTAATTTTTTTCATCAGGGCTAGATACAGTCCTAGAAAACAGACAGTGGTCATAGTACAGATATTGTGTTTGTAACTTAGATTTTTGCTTCATAAATAGTTTTTAAGTCACAGCCTTGAGAACCCTATGGAGCAGTCTACTCTGCATACATGGGGCTGCCCTGAGTTGAAATCAACTTGATGGCATCTGACAACTAAGAATAGCAAAAGAATTTATAAAGGTGTGTGAGGTGATTTTCTTCCTAGTGTTCTTGTAATTCTTTTTATTTTATTTATTTTTTAAAGCATTCTTTTTTTTTTTCTGTTTTTAATTTTTGTTGTGATTTAAGTGAAAGTGTACAGAGTAAATTCACTTCCCGTACACCAGCTTACATATACTTGGTCTCATCATATTGACTGCAATTTCCCACAATGCAACAGCTCCCCTCCCGCTTCCTCCCCATAGGTACCGCTTCCTCCCCATAGGTACCGCTTCCCTGTGTCCTTCCTTCCCATGCACTCCTGCCTCCTGAGCTATCTCCCTTTGCATACACAGCCCTTCCATTCTCCCATGATTGATCTCTCCAAGGAGTGTATCTACCTAATGTCAATGTTCAGTTCATATGTCTGTCTTTTGTTTGGCTGGAAGCCACAGGAGTGAGTTCAATTCCAGGCCTGAAGGGCAGCTAGGGGCCATAGTCTCAGTGGTTCCATCTAGCCCTATCAGACCAGAAAATCTGCCCCCCACTTTTTTAATGATTTTGAGTTTTATTCTACATTGTTCTCCCATTCTATCCAAGATCTCCTACATAGATCCGCCTCCAAGTGGTAGACAGGCACCATCTAGTTCTTCTGGTCTTGTAGTCATGTAGGCTGAGGATCACGTGGTATACCAGTTGCTTGGACTAATTGTTTCCATGCATATTTGGTTTTCTTCACTCTTCTTTACTTTGGATGAGAAGTGACCCATAGTTGCATCTAGATGGATGCATGCTAGCTTTTAAGATCCCAGTCACTACTCACCAAAGTAGGATGTGGAACAATGTTTTGGGTAGGGTGTTATGCCAATTAAGCTTGATGTCCCCTTCAACTATGGTCCCAAGTCCATAGGTCCAACTACTTACTCCCTCTAGGTAGCTGGCTGTGGCCAAGAAGTGACTACAACCTTGTTCCTTGTCAGCTGTATTATATACCTGGGCATTCTTATAGAACATATAAATCCACTTATAGAAACATTGTCTTCCAACCCTATACATGGTCATGGGCACACTACCCCCTGCATGTTGTTGTTGTTACATGCCTTCAAGTAGGACCCGACTCATAGAGACCCCTCCTTGGGTTTCCAAGGTGATATCAATTCGGAAGTAGATTGCCCAACCTTCCTTCCGAGGAGTGGCTGGTGGGTTTGAACCGCCAGCCTTCTGGTTAGCAGTCAAGTGCCTTAGTTCAGCCTCTCTACCCATCAGTCCACCCGTATATCAACGTTTGCCTTCACTGACAACGCAGTACTGTATGTTCAAAAGGATTCCTCTTTGTGGTCTGTACCCCCCATGCACCTCTCTCTGTCTTCTTCTTCCTCAATGCCATCGTGTTGATCACTCAAATTTGGTATATTGCCCTTCTCTTCACCCATATCAATACTTATTTATACCTATCTAACAGTGTTCCCTCCCCTCCTGTCCCACCCCTGGTAACCAACAACAAAAAAAAATGTCCTTCCATATAGAAACCTTTCCTTGACTTTTAACAATAATGGACTAATAGAATATTTGTCCTTCTGTGATTGGCTTATTTCACTCAGCATAATGTCCTCCAGGTTCATCCACATTATGTGGTGTTTTGCAGATTCTACATTATTCTTCAGGATTGCATTGTATGCCATTGTGTGTATATGCCATAGTTTGGTTATCCAGTCCTCTGTTGATGGGCACCTAGGTTGTTTCCATCTTTCTGCTATTGTGAATAGTGCTGTGACAAACATGGGTGTGCGTATATCTGTTCTTACTCTGGCTCTCACTTCTTTAGGATATATACCTGGTAATGGAATGAGTGAGTCAAATGGTTTTTCTAATTTCAACTTTTTTAAGGAATCACCATACTGCATTCCACAGTGTTTGACCATTTTACAGTCTAGAAGCAGTGTATTAGAGTCCCAATCTCTCTGCATGGTCGCCAGCATTTGTTATTTTCTGTCTTGTTGAACTTTGCTACTAATATTGTTTTGATTTGCATCTCTCTAATGGCTAATGATCATGAGCATTTCTTTATATGTTTGTTGGCCACCTGAATATCCTTTTTGGTGCAGTGTCTATTCATGTCTTCTGCCCATTTTTTAATTTGATTATTTGTCCTTTTGTTGTTGAGGTGTTGGTGTTTTCCATAAATTCTAGAGATAAGTCCCTTGTCAAATAAGTCATTGCCAAATATTTTTTCCCAATCTGAAGGTTCTCTTTTGACTCTTTGGAGCAGTCTTTGAAAGCACATAAAAATTTAATTTTTAGAAGGTCCCATTCATCTAGTTTTTCTTCTGCTGTTTGTATATTTTGGGTTATGCTTGATAGTCTATTTATGCTATATATTGTTGTTGTTATGTGCTGGCGAGTCAGACCCGACTCATAGCGACCCCTTCTTGGGTATAAGGCTCCCTAAATTTTCCCCTAGTTTTTGCTTGAGGAACTCTATAGTTTTAGGTTTCACATTTAAGTCTTTGATCCATCTGGAGTTAGTTTTTGTGTATGGTGTGAGGTACAGATCTTGTTTCATTTTT
>NW_006921748.1:4854243-4877283 GCF_000298275.1 Orycteropus afer afer
AATATTGTACCTTTCCAGTGTTCATGTTCAGAATGTCCTTTTGGTCCTCTGCAAGTGGATCCTGTTCTTAGGTCTCTGGAATCTGAGAGAATGCTGTTGCTTTAAATATCCAAAATGGTGGAGCTGCTTGTAAACATTCAAAATGGCTGTGCCCTCCAGACACCCAAAAGTCCACGGCTCAGCCTGTCTCACTTTTCGCTGTTTCCCCTTTTATTCACCAACTGCCAGTGCAGTCCTCTATGCAGCCCCTGGCTAGAAGGGCTGATCTTTAGGTCATTTCTTAGGTCCCAACACCATTTGGCAGTATCCAAGCTGTGCATGCAGTCTGGATCACTGCCAGACATCAGCTCTGTATATCTCCTTTTTCAGTGTTTTCATGCGACTTCTTCCACTAGTTGGATTCCAGTCCATTTCTTTATCCTTCCCTTCAAAGCTCAGGGCTCCAGGATTATCCTCTCTATCTGTGTTAATTGGTTCCCTGTTTCTTTGTTGAAGAGGATCTGTGCAGTTTTTCTGCCTATTCCACCATCTTACTGGACCTCTGTTGTTGTAATTTTTAAAGCAATGTCACGGCTCTGTCTTCAGTTCTGTCACGTACAGACTTTGTCACCCTGTGAAGACATTTTGGTTTCTCTACTTAAATTTCTGTATCTCTGAAATAGGAAAGATAATATTTGCCCAATCAAGTTTATGAAAATAATTGGAAGATTAAATGAGAAAATGTGTTTTACATTAATTTATAAAATGAGAATGACTACATATAAATTACAGTGTTTAGTTTAAAAATCTGAAATTAAACCTGTTGTTGTCAAATCGATTCCAACTCATAGCCACCCTCTAGGATGGATTGGGAGCTCTGGTGGCATAATGCCTAAGGCACTTTACTGCTACCCAAAAGGCTGGTGGTTCAAGCCCACCAGCCACTCCTTGAAGGAAGGATGGGCAATCTACTTCCATAATGATACTGCCTTGGAAACCCAAGGAGGGGTCACTATGAGTTGGATCCTACTTGACAGCAGTGACTTTTATAGGATGGATTTAAACTGCCCCATAGGGTTTCCAGGGCTATAAATCTTGGCAGAGCAGACTGCCATATCATTTTCCTGTGGAGTAGCTGGTGAATTTGAACTACTGATCTTTGGGTTAGCAGCCAGCCTTTAGCTTACAAGACTTGTATTTCACTAAGCATTCATTTGTTATGTTGCTATTTGAGTACTTTCCTTTTTTAAAAAATAAATGAATTTTTAGTTACTTGATGATAGTGTCTTTGTTATTGCCATATGCCAGCATATTTCTGAAGACATCATAGACTTCCAGATAGTTATTGAATCAATGAGTGAATGCATGATGAGTGAAAGAATCCTATGTATTCATATGTATGTAGAAATAATTCTCTTGTTGATAGACCAGTACTCACTGTTCAGTACTAAAAGCTCCGATGTATTTTCAACTGTGGAATGGTTGATGGTATTTAAATAAGAGAACAGATATCTTACCATCTCTGAATCAAGATAATTACATAATCCTTTTCAATTTCATTTTGTATTGAGGTTTCCAGCTATGAGAAGAATAAATAAAGATCACCCATGCTATTAAAGACACCCTGATCATTATGGTACAGAGAATTTATTTTCCTTTCCTTTCCTTTCTTTTCCTTCAGGGTGATAAGTCTGTCAGAGTTATGCGTTCTTTGCTGGCTGCACAGCAGACGTTTGTAGATCGGCTGGTGCATCTGATGAAGGCAGTACAGCGTGAAAGTGGAAATCGAAAGAAAAAGGTAAACCTCTTCTGGGCTTGGCTTCCTTTTTATGACTAATGATGGCTTAGCAGTATAAGATACAGAATTTTGGTTACTATATTTTGGGACTGATGTTTATTATGAAATTCTTCTATGTAACTGTAGTGATAGGATCACTTATAAACACTGACAATATGGAGGATCCTGTTTTATGAGCTTATGTATACAAGCATACCTCAGAGATAATGCAAGTTTGGTTGCAGTCCACCACAGTAAAACAGTATTGCATAAATCAAGTCACATGAATTTTTGGTTTCCCTCTATATATAAAAGTTACATTTACACTAGCTCTGGTAGAGTAGTGCCTCAGGCATTTGACTGCTAACCAGAGGGCTGGCGGTTCAAATCCACCATCCACTCCTCAGAGAGAAAATTGGACAGTCTACTTCTATAGTGGTACTGCCCAGAAACCCATGGAGAGGGCGCTGTGAGTCGGGTCCAACTCGACGGCAGTGAGTTTCGTTTTGGTTTGGTAGTCTTTTAAGTGTACCATAGCATTATGAAAGAGTTTGAAATTACTAAAATGTGACAGAGTCACAAAGTAAGGACATGATACTATTGGAAAAATGGTGTCAATAGACTTGCTTGGCTCGGAGTTGCCACAAACCTTCGATTCATAAAAAACACAGTATCTGGGAAGCACAATAAAATGAAGCATGCTTCTATTGATTGATTTAATCCTCTCTACATCTCTGCAAACTAGGAACTATTATTATCCCATTGGTAAGGTAAAGGAGAAAGAGAGAGGTTAAGTAACTTGCCCATGGTCACACAAGCTAGTACGTGTTGAAGCTGGGATTTGTACCCAGGCATTCTGACCCCAGAGTCTGTATTTTCTCCAATGTTCTGGATCTCATTTTAGAGTTTTACTATCTTAAAATTTGATATGGAATGGACCCCTGGAGATTATTTAAGCTGGAATTTAGAATGAAGGTACACAATGACTTGCCCAAGTTTTGTACAACTGGTTGCTAGTAATAACATCGTCCTTTTTTCTCTTCTCCTGGGTAGTACATTAATCTTTATCTCAACTGTGAAGCTTCTACTTTTTGATGAGTAGAATAATTAAGTAACTATTCATATATTATTTTTTTCCCTCTGTCAGTAGGCTAAATTGCATAAAAAATTTACTTCACATCTTTTCTGTACTTAATCCCATTGGATTAGCAGGCTGATCTGTCTGGATGGTCTTTGTAAAACAAGAGAACACATTTCACTGTTACTCTTATTTTTGGGGCTTGTGAGAGAAAAATTGAGAGAGGCATAGATGAAGAATTGAGTCAGTAGTGAACAGCAGGGGATCAGGTCTGAAGAGAGATGGTAGCAGAAACGTTTGAAAAGAGTAATGCCCATGGTGCTAGGGAGGGACAGTAAGCTGCAGAGAAAGACATTTTCCTTGTCGTTGAGAAGAATCACAAATCGTGGCTAAATAAGTGAATGCCTTCTGTTATTCATCCAGGAGTACTTCTCCACACAGAGGTGCCTGTGTGATACCTAGTCCCCATCTGGTAGCATAGTGCCTAAGGCACTTGACTGCTAACCAGAAGGCTGGCAGTTCAAACCCACCAGTCACTCCTTGGAAGGAAGATGGGGCAATCTACTTCCGTAGTGATACTGCCTTGGAAACCCAAGGAAGGGCCACTGTGAGTCGGGTTTGACTCGATGGCACATAATAACAACAACAACATCAGAAGAGAGAGTGTCTGCTCTCATGACTTTCTGTTTGAATTCACAGTCTTTTTTAATGGGATGCACTCTTGTAGTCATCAGACAATTACACCTCTGGCTCTACATCAGTTTCTGCTATTCTGGAGGATGACTACCCATTGATGACATTGCTCAGAGCCCCCCAAAATGAATGTCGTGTGTGCCACACAACCTGTATTTCTAAGTCGGATGATTCTCAGTATCATCTCAACATTGGCTAAAACTCCTTTGGGGCATTTTTTCATGATGTGGTGAGAGAGTAGTTTTATTTACATAGATATAAAGTACATAGTTTGCTAGATAGTGTCACATATTACAGAGAAAAATTAAATAAGAAAGAGAAAGAGAAAGTACTGGGTTCAAATAGTAAGGTGATGTTTCTATGGAATGGTCAGGAATGGCTTCACTGAGAAGTAGACATTGGGGCAAATACCTGAAGCAGGTGAGAGAGTGACCCATGTGTATATTTAAAGACCCTTCTAGCCAGAGGTAACAACAACAAGTGCAAAGGCCCTGAGGTTTAGTGTGGCTTATGTGAGAAATAGAAAGAAGTCCAAGTTGTTTGGACCCAAATGAGGGTGGGAGAGATTGGTGGAGATCAGGACAGAGGTAATGGGGATTAGTTGGAGTATGTCTTTATAAATGATCATAAGGACTTTTATGTAAGCATTGAGTAAGAGAGGAAATTAGTAGAGATTCTGAGCAGGAGTGTTACATGACTTCACTTTCATTTCAGCAGCAGCATTCTGGTTGCTTTTGAGAAGAGATTAGAGGAGGCATAGGGTGAAGAGTAAGGGCTGTCTGGATGCTATTGCAATAATCAAAAAGAGAGACATGGCGTCTTGGACCAAAAAGGTTGAAAAGTGGCTGGACTTCTCACCATTTTTTATTGTCTGCTTTCTGGTTATCGTACTTTTTATCAGCACCTCAAGTAGAAATGGAAAATAAGATAACTTGAAATTATTATTGCTTCATATTAATATATTTAATCATGTATTTGTTTAGGCCTAAATTATTATTCTATTGCATTTATTTCTTGACTTTTGTAAAGATGATGTAGAATTTCATACCAGTTTTTTTTTTCTGTTTGTTTATTTTAAGTTGACATTTCATCATTTAGAAGATTTGGACTATTACTAAAGAAGGGAAGGGATCTAATTTTATATATTGGTGGTCCTTTTTCTGAATCTCCACACTGTCAGTGATTCCAGAGTTCACCTGTGATACGGTCATCTTCTTGGTTATTATTGTAGTTGGATTGCTTTATCCTGCTGGGATTGGCAAGTCAGATTTTCCTCCTTAAAGAACAAGGTCGCCTGTTTAAAGAATGCAAGACTCCTACATGTTTCGAAGGAAATTGTTTTGAAATTGAACAAACAGGCTTGATGTAAACACTTTAAATGTTGCTAAATGATAAAGTTTTTTCACCATGACTTGGACATTCTATTTTTGAAATCTTGGCTTAATGTAGTGTGCATGTGAGTGGAAGAAAATGAACGCTGATGATACCTTAGGAAAAGTTTCATTAGCCAGAGTCAGTGGAAGATAAAACATAGGGTCTGAGTTTCTCCAAGTGAACTGAGTTTCCTTCTTAACCTCAATACATACACTAGAACAGCATAGTAAAATTCTCACTTAGTATTTGTTGTTGTTGTTAGGTGCCATCAAGTCAGCTCTGACTCATGACAACTCTGTACAACAGAACAAAACATTGCCTGATCCTGCACCATCCTCACAAGCCTTGTTATGCTTAAGCCCATCATTGCAGCCATCGTGTCAATCCATCTGCTCTATATAAGGTTTTCAGAGGCCAGTTTTTTTCAGAATTGAATGGCTCCATCCTTTTCCCAGTCTGTCATAGTCTGGAAATTCTGCTGAAACCTGCCCATCATGGGTTACCCTGCTGGTACCTGAAGTACGTACTCATAGCTTCCAGCCTTACAGTAAGATGCAAGCTACCACGGTATAAAAAATTGACAGATGAATGGTGGGCTTAGTATTTGGTCATTGCTCGAACAATTTCTCTTAGAAAGATCAGCACGAGGCCAGTCCCCATGAGGCAGAGGTTAAAGATGTCCCAAATGTCCAAACTACCATGCCACTCCATCATTTCAGACATTAACTCCTCCTCCTCCTCCCAGTAATATCCCCAGTCTTGTTGTTGTTGTTATGTGCCATCGAGTCGGCCCCGACTCATAGCGAACCCTCCTTGGGTTTTCGAGGCAGTATCACTACGGAAGTAGGATTGCCCAACCTTCCCCAGTCTTAGGGTTCTGTATTTCACTGTAACGCCTCACAGAACTCACAGACACCCAAGGGTTCGTCTCATGTAGTGGTGGTGGAAGCTGGCAGGCTGGCAAGTCCCGGGTCCATGAGTAGGTCTGGCGGATCCTCCCAACTCTCGGGGTTTGACGAACCTCGATCAGCAGATCAGATGACGGCTGCTGTCCCAAATCCAGGGGTGAGATGAGGATGATCCAAGACACAAAGCCGGAGCAAGAGGGGAGCGAATCTTCCCAGGAGATTCGTAGGTATACCCTCAGGGAAGCTAAGGGTGGTGATTTGAATTATACCCTCCAGCAAGGCAGGACTCAAGATACATTCCACCTGTGTTGCCCCAACAGAATTAACCTAAATCCCATCACAGAGTCGATTGCCAGTCATTATAGGGAGTGACTACTACCAGCTGCCCAGCCAAGTTGATACCTGACCTTAACTACCACACCATCCCAAACAGGCATGGATAATGGGATTTACAAAACATCATAGAATGGAGGACAATGGCTAGAAGGGCCACATCAAGCAATTTACTGCAGTCATGCCAAATAAAGCTTCAGGTGATATTATTGTTTCTGTCTCTTCACAAATCCTTAGAAAAGAAAAACTGAGTATTTAAATCCAACTTGAATATATTCCTAATTTTTTTTTTTTCTCTCTTATTGTAGAAGAAAAATGTATTCTCTGTCCTTCCTGTGAAGGTCCAGCTTCTTAGTCAGGGAGTGCTCTTTTTAAACATGCTGCTGCTGTTAAGCTCTGGATAGTATATATCTTTTATGTT
This sequence comes from Orycteropus afer afer, assembly GCF_000298275.1. NCBI lineage: Eukaryota > Metazoa > Chordata > Mammalia > Tubulidentata > Orycteropodidae > Orycteropus > Orycteropus afer. The sequence goes on from NW_006921748.1 coordinate 4,860,807, forward strand.
CCTTTGTATATGTGTTTTTATGGTACTCTGCAAATATTTTAAAGTTAGTAGTGTTTTTATGTCTGTACAATATGTTTTATACACTACTTTACCATTTTTGTGTTTGTACACTATGTTTTATAAACTACTTTACCATTTTAACCTAATTAATCCTTTCTGCTGTGTTGTAGAATGAGAGACTACAGGCACTGCTGGGAGACAATGAAAAGATGAATTTGTCAGATGTAGAACTTATCCCGTTGCCTTTAGAACCCCAGGTGAAAATTAGAGGAATAATCCCAGAAACAGCTACATTATTTAAGGTAATTGTGATGGTTCTTTATTATTATATATGACTGGACCCTAATTCTCTAAAGCTAGAGCAGGGATACTACCTTGGAAAATTGTTGCGTTACAGAGAATAGTCACAATTGTATTTGATTTGTAAATGCTAAGTAAAAAGGTGCCTTCAGTGTTTGATCTTAAGATTTTCTTGTATTTAGAGCTAACAAGAGGCAAAGTTAGAATAACTTCTTGACCACAGCCAACCACCCTGAGGGAGTGAGTAGTTGGACCTGTGGGCTTGGCACCATGGTCACAGGGATATCAAACTCAATTGGTGTGACATACTACACAAAACATTGTCGTACATCCTACTTTGGTAGCAACGGGTCTTAAATGCTTGCAGATGGACATCTAGATGAAACAATGGGCCTTTCCTCATGCAGAGCAAAGAAGAATGAAGAAAACCAAACACACATGGAAACAATTAGTCCAAGGCATCCCTAAGCTTTTATGACCATGAGACCAGAAGAACTAGATGATTCTGGGCTACCACTGTCAACCACTCAGAAAGGGATCAGTGCAGGTGATCCTGGATAGAGTGGAAGAACAATATAGAACAAAACTCAGAATCATAAAACAAGACCAGGTTTGCTGGTCTGATAGAGCCTGGTGAGACACCCCAAGACTGTGGCCCCTAATTACCCTTCAGGTCTGGAACTGAACTCACTCCTGTGGCTTCTAGCCAAACAATAGACAGGCGTATGGGGTGAACATTTACCTGAGTACACTCCTTAGAGTGATCAGTCATGGTAGAATAGAATTTTACATTTAGTTCTTAAGTGCAGATGGTTAAATATGAGTTGGCACAGGGAAATAGCTCAGAAGGCAGGAGTGCATAGGAAAGGACACAGGGAAGAGGTAACTACGGGGAGAAAGTGGGAAGAGAGCTGTTCCATTGCCGGGAATTGCAGTCAATGTCGTGAAATAAAATGTGTATGAACTGCTGTATGGCAGGTGAATTTTCTCTGTAAACTTTCACCCAAATCACAATGAAAATTTAAAAAAAAAAGAAAATTTTTGTATTACCATTACATGGGCATTTTTATGTAAAATATTTTTATCTCTGGGCTGTTTTTTAAATCTTTAACTCTTTGAACTATTTGTTAACCACAGCCATACCTATTATTCCCTGTAAGATTTTTGTTTTTTTCACGTAGAGTAGTTAATTTTACATTTAGTTCTTAAGTGCAGATGGTTAAATATGAGCTGTGTTTAGCTTTTTGACATTTTTCAATTTGATATCTGTTACTGTAAACTTTTTTCTTGTATTTCCAAGTAGCAGTTTTCTTTGGTTCTTAATAGCACTCAATTTTCTTTTGGCTGGCCACCAGTTGGACGGGTGTATACAGCTGATGGCAGCTGCTTTCTTTAGTAAAACTAAAGGGCTAGAAGACTGATCATCATTACCTGTGGTGGTTAAGTTTGCATATCAACTTGGCTGGGCCTGGTTGAGTGGTTGGGTAGCTGGATGTACTATTCCCCATGATGAGACTGGTGATCAACTACATGGTGGAAACTACTGTGTGCAGCTGAGTAGCTGCCTTAGGGATGTGGTCTGTTTCCTGTATATAAGGAGAAGCCTTGGGGAATGGTCTCAAGCTGATAGTATGCTTGAACCCTACATGTAGTCGTGTCATGGTTGAGCAGCCTGCCATGCTCTGCCGACCTTGGGACTTTCAATGGACTTGAGTTAATGGCCTGCCATGGGTTTGGTAACACTGGGACTGTGCCTTTTTACTTGTCAACCTTGGGCTTGTCATCCTCAGCACCAAGCAGCTGTCTGAGTGAAGAAAAGCCTCTAGCTCCAGTGGGCTGGGAGCAGGAGGCAGAGCTGAAGCCCAAGGTTGAGGGGCTTTCACCCAGCCCCTAGAGCCTGGCACTTTGAACCCGGACTTAAAGCCTCCAAACTGTTAGAGAATAAACGCCTGTTTCTTCAAGCCATCCCATTTGTGGTATATTCCTGTCAGAGTGGCACTAGGTAACCAAAACATTACCTGTTGGTCATCATTACCTACTGGGGTTATACTTAAAGGTTTCATGAGACATGCACTTTATGTATTATGATTTTAGGGGTAGAAGCACATAACTTGCATTTTAATATTATTTTTTGTCAAATAAAAAGTTCATAGAACAACTAATGTATTTAGAAATGTGTGTGATTAAAGCAAGAAATAGATTTTCTTTTTAAGAGGTATTTTTTCAAAACGATCTGTGGCAGTCCTTATGGTATGGTGGATAAAGCATTTGAATGCTAACCAAAATGTCAGCAATTCAAACCTATCAGCCACTCCATGGAAGAAGGATGAGCCAGTCTGCTTCTGTAAAGATTTATAGCCTTGGAAACCCTCTGCCCTGTCCTAGAAAGTCTTTATAAATCAGCATCAACTTGATTTTTTTTTACATACCTGAGACACACAATTGAAACCAAATTTCATAAGCAAAACTAAGTAGTACTGCATGTTGTAAAACTCTTGATATTTTCTGTTCTTTTAAAGATCATTGTATTGGACACATTTTTAAGTGTTGTTTGCAACATATTTCATTGCTTTCAGAACTCATTAATGAATTATAACCTTTGTAATTTAAAAAATACCGCTACAAAACATACAATGTAATGTCAGTTCATGCTTACAGTCCAGTGGGGGTTGAAATGTAAAAAGCTATACACAAGATAGTGTACATGTAACAATTGGTGTTCCTTTGGACTAGAACTTCCACACTATACCAAATCAAGAATACCAAACCCATTACCATTGCCAGGGTGATTCCAACTCATAGCAACCCTTTGAAGCACCGGGATTAGTGCTAGTTATGCTGCAGTTGTCAGCTCAGATGATTATAGTTCATTGCTAAGGGAAATGACAAAGATCTCCCTGCCCACATTTATCTTTACTAAGATCACTTCCAGTTATTCTTGAACTTTTGAGAATGAGGGTGCAAAGTAATTTATAGAATACGTTTTTGCCTAGGATGATAAAAGGATACAATTTACATATATTTAATGTGTAGAACTTCAGCTCCCTAAGCTTTCTGAGTTCTTAACATATATTCTTTGAAGCATTTGTGATGTGTTTTCCCCAAACATTTTATAGGAAAGTTTTCAGACATAAAGTTGGAAGATAGATACTTTTTATTGTGACTCAAGTGGAAATTTACAGAGTAAAATGCTTTTCCATTCAACAATTTATACATATTTTATTTCATGACATTGATTTAAATCCCCACAATATAACAGCACCCTTCTCACTTCCTTCCTATGTTTCTTATTTCCATTTGTCCTTTCCTATCCTTTCCTACCCTTTGGATCTCATATGGTTGATTGTTCTAGGGAGTATATACCTCCCTGGTGTTCCTGTTCACTGTAGTTCTGTCTGTTGTTTAGTTGAGCCCTGGGGATAAGCTCAGTTCCAGGCTTCAAGGGTGACTAAAGGCCACAGTCTCAGAGGTTTCACCAGGCTCTATGAGACCTGTTAGCCTGGTCTTTTCTTTATGGTTATGAGTTTCCTTCCACATTTTTCTTCCACTCTATCCAGGGCTTTCTATTATGATCCACTTTGGAGCAGTAGGCAGTTATAGCCAGGCACCATCTAGCTCTTCTGGTCTCAAGATCATGGAGGCTGAGGTTCACATGGTCCATTAATCTTATCTAACCAAGTATCAGCTGAAGGCGGACTTACATGCTCTCTTTTATCCATACCCTATAATCATTTCTAATGTACAAGCAGGTAAGAGAACATTCAATTCCCATAGTACATTCAGATAAACACGTGATCCAAAACACAATCCTTTTTAAGACATTTCAGTTTCATCTCTTCACCTTGATTATCTTCCCATTCTATGTATGTGGCCTTAGGCCTTTGGCTGGGTCTAATCAAAAGCCCTATCCTCTGGTTATAACACCAACCAAAGTAACCATCTAAGAATCCAAAGTTTCACTTCCTGGGCCTCTTCCTTCTTTCTTTTACAAAGTCCCATGCTTCTATGAGTCTGGAGCCACTCCAAAGAATCCCACCACTTCTGACACCAACTGCCAAAGGGGCAAAGAGGCTGCATCTTTTGACTTCCTCTAACCCCACAAGAGGAAGACAGAATCACCATCAGAAGCCCAAGGCCTATTCCTGCGAGGCCAGACATGCTGCCTCTCTCCAGCCCATTCACCAACCCTGATACCAACCGTTCTCCCACAGCAGCTACCACCTTTCTGCTGGGTTCAATAATTCACTGCAGTGACCACACAGAACTCACAGATTATGGGGTTTATTAGGGAAGCAACAGGCTACACAACTCAGGTTCAGGAACATGCTCAGTCCTCTCAGCCTGCTGTCTGTCAACCGACAGTCTGTCTCAGTCTCTCTACCAGCAGTACATGTCTCTTGCATCTCCCAGCCAGCAGTGAGAGATTCCTTCTGCCTTTAGGAGGGCTCCTTTTTGAACCTGGCAGAGTGACAGAACTAACCAATCCAAACACCAGAATTCTATACACCTGAGAGAAAGCAAACTTCCCAGAAAATTATTTCATGCTGCTCTCAACAGAAATACCCCAAGTGGATAACTTTAACAATCAGGAGCTACTCCACTGCTCATGGCAAATTCCACCATGGAGTTTACAAAGACTTATGGCTAGAAAAAGCCACACTGTATAATTTATTACACCACACACATCCTCACCAACATTTGTTGTTTTCTGTCTTATTGAATGATGCTTTTATCGTTGGAGTGAGATGATATATCATTTTGTTTTTATTTGCATCTCTAATGGCTAATGATTATAAGCATTTCCTTATGTGTTTGTTGGCTGCATGAATGTATTCTTTGGTGAAATGTCTCTTCATGTCTTCTGTCCATTTTTTAATTGGATTGTTTGTCTTTTTGTTGTTGAGGTGTTGAAGGTTTCTATAAATTTTTTTTTTTTAAATCTTATGTAAGTTTATTTATCCATATTTTTAACACTTTTAATATACAAATAATGTGGAAAATAAGCAACAAGTTTTGTACTTTCTTTCCATCAGGCTATTTTTGTTAGTATCTTCTCTTTTGTTTGTTATATTCAATCAATTGCCAAATTCTCTGGAATTGAACCCACACCTGTGGTTTCCAGCCAAACAATGTACAGGCATGTGAGTTAAACATTTACCTCAAGTAGACACACGTCCTGGAGAGAACAATCATGGGAGAAGGAAGGGCTGCTTATGAAACAGCTCAGGGGGCAGGAGTGTATAGAGTGTATAGAGGGATGGTCACTGGAAAGAGGTAACTATGGGGAGGAAGTGGGAGGGGAGCTGTTGCATTGTGGTAAACTGTGATCAATGACATGAGACAAAGTATATGTGAACTGCTGTATGGAAAGTGAATTTGTTCTGTAAATCTTCACCCAAATCACAATAAATAAATTTTAAAAAAAAGTAATAAAAAAAATAAGTCTTTTGTATTTCTGGTTAGATTTATTCCTAACTATTTTATCATTTTAATATCTGTTGTAAATGTTACTGTTTTCCTTCTTTCTTTTTCAGAGGTTTCTTTGTTGGTGTAGAGGATTCTGGATGATTTTTGTATGTTGATCTTGAACCCTGCTACTTTGTTGAATCTTTCAATTAGTTCCAGTAGTTTTCTTGCTGAGTCTCTGGGATTATGTATATAAAGAATCATATCATCTACAAATAGAGATAGTTTTACTTCTTCCTACTAATTTGTATGCCTTTTTATTTCCCTTTCTTGCCTTTTGTCCTGGGTAAGACTTCTAGTGCAATATTGAATAGGATTGGTAACAAAGGGCATCCTTGTCTGATTCCTGTTTGCAAGGGCAATGCTTTAAGTCTCTCTCCATTGTTTGGCCATAGGTTTTGTGTATATGCCCTTAATTATGTTGAGGAATTTCCCTTCTATTCCTACTTTTCTGAGAATTTTTATCAGGAATGGGTGTTGGATTTCATCAGATGCATTGATTGATAATGATCATATGGTTCTCCATGCCATATCCTAATTCTTTATCTCTTACACCTTTAGGACATGTTCCAAAAGCTCAGAAGCTCTTTATTCATCTCTATACTTAATATCATCCTCACCCTCTGGAGTGTTATAGTGCATACCAGCTGTGCTTTCTCTGGAACCATGTTGCACCTTGTCTATTCTAAAGAATAGATTTGATGCATTGAACACTAGTGACTGAAAACCAGAAGAATTGTGGGATGGTATCAAGAGTATCATCCATGAAGAAAGCAAGAGATCATTAAAAGTATGAGAAGGAAAGAAAAGACCAAAATGGATGTCAGACTCTGAAACTTGCCCTTGAGCAAAGAGTAGCTAAAGCAAATGGTAGAAATAACAAGATAAAAGAGCTGAACAGAAGATTTTAAAGAGAAGCTCAAGTAGATAAAGCCAATTGCTATAATGAAATGTGCAAAGACCTGGAGTTAGAAAACCAAAAGGGAAGAACATGCTTGGCCTTTCTCAAGTTGAAAGAACTGAGGAAAAATTTAAGCCTCAAGTTGCAATATTGAAAGATTCTATGGGCAAAATATTGAATGATGCAGGAAGCATCAAAAGAAGATGGAAAGAATACACAGAGTCACTGTACCAAAAAGAACTGGTCAGTCTTCATCCATTTCAGGAGGTGGCATATGTTCAAGAACCAGTGGTATTGAGGGAAGAGGTCGAAGCTGCACTGAGAGAGTTGGTGAGGAACAAGGCTCCATTGAGATGTTTCAACATAAGGATGCCCACCGGAGGCACTCACTCAGTTATGCCAAGAGATTTAGAAGACAGCTACCTGGCCAGCTGACTGGGAGAGATCCATATTTGTATCCATTCCAAAGAAAGGTGATCCCACAGAATGTGGAAATCAAATAATACCATTAATGCATGCAAGTAAAATCATATTGAAAATAATTCGAAACGGTTGTGGCAGTATATTGACAGAGAATTTCCAGAGGTACAGGTTGGATTCAGAAGAGGAATGAGGTATGATGTCAGATGGATCTTGACTCAAAGCATACCAGAAAGATGTTTACTTGTGTTTTATTGACTATGCAAAAGCATTTGGTTGTGTGGAAGATGACATTGAGAAGAATGGGAATTCCAGAACACTTAATTGTACTCATGAGGAACCTGTACATAGACCAGGAGGCTGTCATTCAAACAGAAAAAGGGAAAACTGCATGGTTTAAAATCAAGAAGGGAGTACATCATGGTTGTGTCCTTTCACCATACTTATTCAATCTGTGTGCTGAGCAAATAATCCAAGAAGCTGGACTATATGAAGAAGAATGTGGCATCAGGATTGGAGGAAGAATCATTAACAACCTACGATAAGCTGGCGACACAACTTTGCTTGCTGGAAGTAAAGATGACTTGAACTACTTATTGATGAAGATTGAAGAATACAGTCTGCAGTATTACATCTCAATATAAAGAAAACAAAAGTTCTTAGAACTGGACCTATAAGCAGCATTACGATAAATGGAGAAAAGATTGAAGTTGTCAAAGTTGCTTGGTTCTACAGTTGATGCCAATGGAAGCAGCAGTCAGGACATCAGATGATGTATAGCAGTGGGCAAATAGGCTGCAAAGGACCTCTTTCAAGTGCTGTAGAGCAAAGATGTCTCCTTGAGGACTAAGGTGAGCCTCACACAAGCCATGGTATTTTCAATTGCCTCATGAGAGCCAGACAATAAATAAGGAAGACTGAAGAAGAGTTGATACTTTTGAGCTGTGCTGTTGGCAAAGAATGCTGAAAGTACCATGGACTACTAAAAGAACTAACAGGTCTGTCCTGGAGGATACTCCTTGGAGGCGAGAATGGCCAGACTTCATCTCACATACTTTGGTCATGTTGTCAGAAGGGACCGTTCCCTGGAGAAGGATGTCATGCTTGGTAAGGTGGAGGGTCAATGAAAGAGGGGAAGGCCCTCAATGAGGTGAATTGACACAGTGGCAGCAGCAATGGGCTCAAGTGTAGCAGGAATCGTGGAGCTGGCTCAGGACCGGGCGGTGTTTCATTCTGCTGTGCATAAGGTCCCTATGAGTCAGAGACAACTCAATGACACCTAACAACAACAACAAGAAGTCATACAAAGGAATAATTTCTTTATAAATCTCTGAGAATTGTACTGCAGTAGATCCATTGCCCTATTCTCTTCTCACTTCATCCTTCTCACAGGCATAACTTCCTGGAAGTGTTTCTATAAGAAGTGCTGTTTCAAGGATTCTTCAGGTATCGCTGCCTCTCCTAAGGAATAGAAGATAAAGCCCTGTTTGTTTTTTCAAGGGCATTGTTAGTTTCTGTTTCAGTAGTAGTGGGAACAATAGCCATACTGTCGATTTCATACCTGTTGGCTTCTGAGTGGATGTCTTGTTTATTATATTTGTTTTCCAGTTGTTTAGGATCAGATTGACTTCCTTTGGTTTTCTTTTTTTCCTAAGGCCATTACAGTGCCAGAATTGTGCTGTATGGTGATGCACAGGAAATGGATGTCTTTGGTTATTCTGGTAGGCACTGGAGATTGCCAGGAGACTTCTGCAATGTAGTGAGTAATATGGAAAGTATGAATTTCCATTTCTGAAACCTGCTTCAGGAACAGAGGATTATGGAGAGAACTCAAGTACCATGAACCTGGATGAGGCTGCTGGGCTGTGAGCTGCCCATAAGAAAAGGTCTAGCATTGTTCCTCTCAAATTGTGTGTTGTTTTCTGAAGAGGAGTTCTTTTCTAGGCTATGAGTATGGGATCCTGCAACTGGCCCAGAGCTAAGTCATATTGTTTCCCCTTTGTAGGTAATGTTTCCTTTTTCCTGAGCTGCTCTCAGGATTCTTTGTCTTTGGTTTTGGAAAATTTGATTATGATATGTCTTAGTGACTTTCTTCTGTGATCTGATTTGTTGAGCTCCTTGAATGACTATCTTTTTATATTCCATCATATTAGGGAAGTTTTCTGTGAGTATATCTCTAATAATTCTTTCTGTAGGGTTTTATTGTTTGTTTTTTTTTTCCCCTCCTGCTCTAGAATCCCAATCACAGATAATTTTTTCCTGTTGATAGTGTCCCACATAATTATTAAGGTTTTTCTTTCTTTTTTTTATTCCTCATACAAATCGGTATCAATTTTTCATCTAATTGGCTGATCTGGTCTGGATTCTAATCCTTTGTCCTTCTAATATGTTATCTATCTCAGAAATTTTAGGGTTCACCTTCTGGATTTCTTCTAATTGCTGTTTTTGTATGGTTTTAATTATCTATTTATTTTGTTATTTTACTCTTGTATTGTTTTCCTGAATTCTTCTAGGGTATTGTCTGTTTTCCTTGGTTTTGTGTGTTTTTCTTTGGTCTCTGGGAAGTCCCCATATAAAAGCCTTTTGAATTCCCTATCAGATAGTTCTGTTATCATTTCTTCCTCAGGAAGTTTTCCTATTTCTTTATTTTGGTCACTTGCTTGAGCCATCTTATCCTGTTCCTTTGTTTGATTTGAACTCTGTTGTCTCCAAGACTTTCTGGTGGTGGTGTATTTATTTGTTGATTATGTGTTTATTTGTTTCACCCCAGTTGTTTATTTTGCTTCATTTTGATATATCAGACAGGTGGGGTGGACATGCTACTTTGGTGGCTAGTTTGGCAACACTGGGGAGCTCCCCACCTGTCTTGAATGGGTGAGGTAACTGGTGGGAGTGTGGGTGCAGTTACTGTTTGCTGGTAGAACAGTTGTGGGAGGGGTGAACCAAGTGTTATCCACCATCTGTCATTGCCATTTATCTAATGGCACATGAGCAAGTTGTGGCACTCAGCTGTTGGGTGGGATGATAGGTAGTATTTGTGGTGGGTGTGACTGACTAGTGAAGAAACAATGTCTGCCTTCCACTGCATGGGGCAGAAAGAAAAAAGGGGGTGATGAAAAAAAAAATGAATTAAAATTAAGGAAGAAGAAGAGGAAAAAGGAAAAACAAACAAAAGGGTAGAAGAAGTGGAAAAAAGAACAGGAAAAAAAAGATAGAAAAAAAAAGTGGTGTGTCAGCAGTTTGTGTGCACCTCTAAGGTGGTGTGCTTATGGTACGCTGTCTGCTAGGATGCACACTACCAGCTGCGGTGGCAGCAGGCAGCAGTCGTGTGTTACCAATTTGTGAGTGTGCTTGTCCCCAGTCTCCAGGGAAAGGGTGCCAGCACATGCATGGTGCATAATCCACAGGAACATATGCCTCCCACCTGAAGAGGTGGCAGGAAGCTGGCACACAGTCCTCACAGTGCAGTGTACTGAAGGCACAGTGCAGCAGGCGGCCACTGAGATGGGGGAGTTCGTCTGAGCAAACCAGGTGGGTGAGGGGCATCAGGGGTGTGTCATTAGGCACCGGGTTTGTTGGGACCAGGGTAGTCCTTATTCTTGGTTACCAGGAATGCATGAGGGTCAAGGCGGGAGCTACTGGAGAAGTGTATTCTGTTTACTGGTGGGGGCCCAGTACATTTCTGGGTGTATGTAGCCAGTTGCAAAAAGAACATGGGGGTGGCATCCTCTGACCTCTTCCAGCCTCACAAGAGGGAGATAGAATCACGATCAGCAGCCCAAGGCTTATTCCTATAAGGCCACACATGCTGCCATCCTCCCACCTTTCTATCAATTCTGACACCAACCATCCCTCCCACAGCATTCACTCCTTCTCTGCTGGGTTTGATAATTCATTGCGGTGCCTACATAGAACTCACAGAAGATACTCACAATCATGAGGTTACAATTCAGGTTCAGAAACATGTTGAGATACAGTTTTTTGATCATGACAGTCTCCCCTCTGCTATGCCCATAGACACACCTCTCTTTAGCCCTTGGTCTCGTAGCCTGGCCTCTGCCCAGCTCAGGCAAGTGTTACAAAGCTCTTTCAGCTCTGCGGGTATGTGCACCCCACCCTGCCAGCAAGCCTCCATCCCAGAGGTGCTCGGCTTTCTTGCTCCAAGGGCCAGCTAGCCTGCTGCTTTGTCTTGTGCCTTAGGTTCTATGCTACCAGAGCTCCTACCAACGTTTAAGATCTCTCCTATTTTCTAAATAAGGAATTTGAGTCTCAGATATACTTGTCATTAGAAGCCAAGGCTCCTGACTTCTTAACTGGTACATTTTTATGATGTACTGTGTCACCTTCTTTACTCTGTTTTATCTGTGATGATAGAAATGATGATGCTATACCTGTATAAAATGCTGTTACTGGTCAAGCGTAGTGGCAGACCCTTTACCCCTATGGTTTCCTATCACCTCATCAACGATGCAGATTTTTATTTTACAGGTGAGGATCACCCAGCTAGTTCCTTGCAGAGCCTGGATTCATATCTGTAACTGCTTGTCTACAAAAATTTCTGCTCTTTTAACCTTGTAATCTTTTGACTATCTCCTAATTCATTATTCTTACCATTGTACCCTAAGGCATTTTGCTCCTAACCTCTATCTTGTTTTATTTAGGTACTTACCTCCTTGATTTCCTTACGTGTCAGTTTCCTTCTGGGTTTAATAAATCTTTATTTATTAACTTATGTCAAAAATTTATTTATTTCCTTAGAGTGCCCTAATGCCTGCACAGTTGTTCTTTAAGACAGAAGATGGAGGCAAATATCCAGTGATATTTAAGCATGGAGATGATTTACGCCAGGATCAACTGATTCTTCAAATCATTTCACTCATGGACAAGGTGAACATAGTGTTATATTGCTAGCGAACATTTTTTACTTTTATGAAACTGTGGTTTAGTGCACACATTGTTTATTGAGAAGGAAGTATTTCTGACCTTTATATATAGTCTTAAAAAAGCTGAACAATCTCCACTTGACCTTGAACATATTTAGTTGCTTTTGTGCATTGAAGAATCACTCCTGTGATGAGCATAAAATGAAAGCATGTTTCCTTTTCTCTGAGTTCTAAAATAATTATGTTCGGAAAGGAGTACATAAATCATGGAAGAGTTTTAACATAATTATGTTCAGAAAGGAGTGCATAAATCATAGAGGAACCCTCCTCCTGTTCATTGAACCCTTTTCTGAAAACTGCTGATTTGAGTCCCATCATTTGTGTAAATGTTTAACAGATTTATTTTTGTGAATTGTAATCATCACAGTTAACTAATAAATTGGCTTAATTTGGGTTTACCTCCTCAACATCTGTAATATTCAACTACAATACTATGTGTCCACAAAAGTGTTTCTTAACAGTCTTTACGTTTTCTCTTTTGATTGGAAGCTGTTACGGAAAGAAAATCTGGATTTGAAATTGACACCCTATAAAGTATTAGCTACTAGTACAAAACATGGTAAGCTCATTTTACATCATGATTGTTTATTTTATTGTCCAATGAGTATAAAAATACCACTACCCTCGAGTCAGGTCCGACTCATAGTGACCCCTCCTTGGGTTTCCGAGGTGGTAGCACTGCAGAAGTAGATTGCCCCGTCTTCCTTCTGAGGAGTGGCTGGTGGGTTTGAACCGCCAGCCTTCTGGTTAGCTGTCAGATGCCTTGGGTGCTATACCCCAATGAGTATACTTTTTCTTTTTTTAACTGATAACACTAAGGTCGTTGAAGATTGAACTTCATTTGTAGCACTGAAGACCAATTGGGTATTTCTTTCTTGTTATAACCTCTTGAAGTCATAAACCAGAATCTTTGGAAGAAAAACTAACACCTTTTTGCTGTGTTTCTTTGTAGTCAAACTAATTGCAACTCAACTCATATTATTTTCTTACTGGTCATCTGCATCCGGAATCATTAATTACTGTGACCCAGAGACCATTTGCACTAACCTCTGCTTACGACAGTCACTCAGCAATGGTGTTGCCTTATCAGTTGATTTTTAGTTCTTGTTTTGTTTTTAACCTGTAGCATTTAAGTCTTTTTGAGATTGAATAACCTCTGAAAGTTGGGTAGAAGATTCCCTGGCAGTGGTTGCCTACTGTTAATTATAAATTCTACAGTCTTCTTACTCTTAGAATACCTTGGAAAAACAAAAGTATATGCTTTACTTTCCGTCCCCTCTTCTCCATCCTTACACCCCAAAATTTGATAACTTAATTCTTCTCCTTAATTTTCCCTCAGAATAGTCTTTTGAAAAGTATAAATATGTTTTTTTTTTTTTTTTTTGCTCTCCTGTATTACTGACTTCATTTGTCTTGGGACAAGAGAACTAAGGCAAACTGTTCAGTGCTGTGATGTAAGAATAAATGGGACATACCTTACTTGACTCTTAGTGACCCCTCCTTGGGTTTCCAAAGTGGTATCTCTATGGAAGTAGATTGCCCAGTCTTCTTTCCAAGGAGTGGCTGGTGGGTTTGAACCACCAGCCTTCTAGTTAGCAGTCAACTGCCTTAGGCACTATGCCACCAGAGGTGGTGGTGTTATGTGCCGTTGAGTCGACCCGATTCATACCGACCCCTCCTTGGGTTTCTGAGGCAGTATCACTACGGAAGTAGATTGCCCAACCTTCCTTCCGAGGAGTGGCTGGTGGGTTTGAACCACCAGCCTTGTGGCTAGCAGTCAAATGCCTTAGGCACTATGCTACCAGAGCTTCTTAAATGCAACAGCTGCCATGGAGTCGTATCCAACTCATAGTGACCCCTCCTTGGGGTATCAGTACAGAAGTAGATTGCCCAGTCTTCCTTCTGAGAAGTGGCTGGTGGGTTTGAACTGCCAGCCTTTTGGTTAGTAGTCAAATGCCAAAGGCACTACACTACTAGACCTCCTAACGCCACCAGAGATAGAAGGGGGCAAGTCTGCTGAAATAGAACTCTTTAAAATGTTAAAAAGCAAAGATGTCACCTTGAGGACCAAAATGCGTCTAACCCAGAGCATGACATTTTTAACCACTTTATATGCATGCAAAAGCACAGGAAGCAAATAGGAAGACTGAAGAAGAAGTGAAGCCTGTGATTTATTGTGATGGTAAAAAATCTTGAGTATGCCATAGACTGCCAGAAGAACATCTATCTTGTAAGATGCAGCCAGAATACTCCTTAGAAGTGTAGATAGACTATCTCACGTACTTTGTTGTTGTTTTTTAATCAGATTATCCTTTATTGAGATACTTTCTTTTGTAGTTCTTAGCTAGGTGGGCATCCCAAGCTCTACTAGTGATGTCATCTACGATACCATGAGGCTGGCAGCCATTAACATTGCAACCCATAGATTGGGCAATCCCTAGGATCTCTAATAATTCCAGGGAGTTCTCTGAGTTCCAGGGAGTTCTCTGGCTAAAGATTGGTGGTGCATCTGGCAAGCAATGCTGACAATCTCATAAAAAATGACAGTTCAGTATGCTTAATACTTTTTTTCTTCTTTTTGTGTTTGGATGGTTTCTTGGGCTTTGATGGTCAGAGCGGAGGCAGAAGACATCACTTCAGTATGGGTCTAGTCTAAATGTTCAGTTTCACCTTAATCCCTTCCAGTCACCTTTTGCCCTGGCAATGTCATCACCAACCTTTTTGGGAGACAAACCCAGTGGGTTGATCTTGGGAGCCAGAGTGGACATGGCACTAATTTTCCCATCTGTGCACCTTATGTACACAACTTTGATCTTGTTAAGGTCAAACTTGGGCAGCATAAGAAAAGCAGCTGGTGTCAGATGAACCTACGTTCATGATGAGTGAAGAAAGTTGCATCTAGGCCTTCTCCAAGCCAAATGCCCAGACTTTGTCTCACATACTTTGGACATGTTATTAGGAGGGACCAGTCCCTGGAAGGACATTACGCTTTGTAGACAACGAAAAAGAGGACTACCCTCCATGAGATGAACTGACACTATGGCTGCAACACTGGACTCAAAGATAGCAGTGGTTATAAGGATAGCACAGGAGTGAGCCTGCTTTGTTCTGTTGCACGTAGGGTCGTTATGAGTCAGAACTTACTTGATGGCACCTAACAGTACAAGAGTAACAAATACTATATCTAGCAAAAGTGAAAAATCTATGTAGACAAAAGAAAGAAGTAAACAAAATACAATCTTACAGTTGTCATTGGTATCCCATTTCTGATTTCTTAGTAGAGATTGTAAATTTAGAATGTTTTTATTTTCATGATTGTTTAAAAAATTACTTTAGTTTTCCTGAGACTGTGATCTTGAGCCCCCATGTCCAGTGACTCATTCACTCAAGGTGTTTGGTTATGACTAAGAAGTTTCTGTAAATTTGTCCCCTCTATGCTCTACTGAATTCATGGATATATTTGCAGCATACATACATAGGTAGCAATATCCTCTGTCACACTGTATACATATATCCATGGGTATAGTCCCATTTGCCTTCTACCCCTTTTCAGCTATCTGTGTATCCACTTACAGATAGCTATTACTGTTATTGGACAGTTCTTTATGTGATACTATCCACCTTTGTTGCCTTTAACGCTTGTGCTCCTCCTTGTGTCTCCCACTGCTTTAATCATCTTGTGCTGACCTCCTGCTTGTTGTATATTGCCTTTCTCTTCACCTGACTTAATACTATTTGCCCTGTAGTTGGTGACACCCCTGGTAACCTTCAAACCCTCCCAGCCCTGGTAGCCTTCAAGGAATGATTCTGTTTCTAAACCTTTTCTTAACTTTTTATACTGGTAATCTCATACAGTATTTGTACTTTGGTGATAGACTAATTTCACTCAGCATAATGTCCTCCAGGTTCATCCATGTTATGAGGTATTTCACTGATTCATCATTTTTCTTTAACATTGTATAGTATTCCATTGTGTGTGTACCAGTTTGTTCATCCATTCATCCATTGGTGGGTACTTAGGCTGTTTCCATATTTTTGCCATTATGAATAATGCCAAAATGAACATGGATGTGCATATATCTATTCGAGTCCTGCCTCTTATTTCTCTAGGATATATACCTAGTAGTGGAATTTGCTGGATCATATGTTATCTCTGTTTCCAATTGTTAAGGAGGTGCCATAACATTTTCCACAATCCTACCAGAAGTTTATGGAGCTTCCAGTCTTTCTATACCCTTTCTAGCAGCATTTGTTTTCTGTTTTTTGAACTTTGCTATTAATGCTGGGGTGAGATGATGCTAAAACGGCAAGGAGGCCACATGTTCTGACCTCCTCTAACCCTACAAGGGGAAGGCAGGATTACCAGCAGTAACCCAAGGCCTATTACTGCAAGGCCAGACATGCTGCCTCCCTCCAGCCCTTTCACCAACCATTCCTCCAAAGGCAC
>NW_006921748.1:4877628-4879358 GCF_000298275.1 Orycteropus afer afer
AAGCACGTGAGAGAGAGTGGGAACTTCCCAGAACATTGTATTGTGCCACGCCCAACAGAAATAACCCAGGTGGGCGACTTTAAAATCAGGATCTCCTCCGTAGCTAATAGCAATTCCCACCTTAGAGTTTACAAAGACTTATGGGTAGAAAAGCCACACTAAGTAATTTACTACACCGCAGATGATATCTCATTGTTGTTTTGATTTGCATCTGTCTGATGACTCTTGCCAATTGCACCTGACTGCTAACCAGAAGCTCTGCAGTTCACACCCAGCAGCACTCCATGGAAAAAGATGAAGCAATTTGCTTCCATAAAGATTTACATCCTTGGAAACCCTATGAGGCAGTCCTGTTCTGTCCTTCAGGGTTATTATGAATCAGAATTGACTAGATGTTGTTGTTAGGTGCTGTCGGGTTGACTCCAGCTCATAGCAAACCTGTATACAGCAGAATGAAACACTGCCTGGTCCTTTGTCTCACAATCCTTGCTATACCTGAGCCTATCACTGCAGCCACTGAGTCAATCCATCTTGTTGAGGGCCTTCTCCTTCTTTGCTGACCCTCTACTTTACCAAGCATGATATCCTTCTCCAGGGAGTGGTCCCTTCTGACAGCATGCCCAAAGTAGGTAAGACAAAGTCTGGCCATTCTCACTTCCAAGGAGCATTCCAACTGTACTTCTTTCAGGACAGATTTGTTCATTCTTTTGGTAGTCCATAGTACTTTCAGTATTCTTCGCCATACCACAACTCAAAGGCATCAATTCCTCTTTGGTCTTCCTTGTTCGTTGTCCACTCTCACATGTGTATGAGGCGATTAAAAATACTGTGACTTGGGATAGGCACACCTTAGTCTTCAAGGAAACATCTTTGCTCTTAAGCACTTTAAAGAGGTCTTTAGTAGCAGATTTGCCTGTTGCTATACGTTGTCAGATGTCTTCACTGCCGCTTCCACTGGTGTTGATTGTGGAACCAAGTAATATGAAATCTTTAACAATTTCAGTCTTTTTTCCGATTTATTGTGATGCTGCTTATTGGTCCATTTGTGAGGATTTTTGTTTTCTTTACGTTGAGATGTAATCCATACTGCAGACTGAAGTCTTTAATCTTCATCAGAAAGTGCTTTGAGTCATCTTCACTTTCAGCAAGCAAAGTTGTGTTGTCTGCGTATCACAGGTTTTAATGAGTCTTCCTCCAATCCTGATACCATGTTATTCTTCATATAGTCCAGCCTCTCAGATTATTTACTCAGCATACAGATTGAATAAGTATCGTGAAAGGATACAACCCTGACTCACACCCTTCCTGATTTTAAACCATGCGGTGTCCCCTTGTTCTTTTAGAACGACAGCATCTGGTCTGTGTACAAGTTCCTGATGAAGACAGTAAATGTTCTGGAATTCACATTCCTCTCAATGTTACCCATAATTTGTTAGGAGCCACTGAATCTAATGCTTTTTCATAGTCAATAAAGCACATGTAAACATCTTTCTGGTATTCTTTGCTTTCAGCCAAGATCCATCTGGTATCACCAATGATATCCCTCATTCCACATCCACTTCTGAATCTAGCTTGCATTTCTGGGAGTTCTCTGTCAATGTAATGCTGCAAACATTTTTGAATTATCTTCAGCAAGATTTTACTTGGATGTGATATTCATGATATTGTTCAATAATTTCCACATTCTGTGGGATCACCTTTCTTTGGAATGTGCACAAATATGGTTCTTT
>NW_006921748.1:4879628-4917096 GCF_000298275.1 Orycteropus afer afer
TCATTCAATGTTTTTCCCATAAAATCTTTCAGTATTGCAACTCGAGGCTTAAATTTCTTCCTCAGTTCTTTCAGCTTAAGAAATGCTAAGCATGTTCTTCCCTTTTGGTTTCTAACTCCAGGTCTTTGCACATTTCATTATAATAACTGATTTTGTCTTCTCAAGCTATTCTTTTAAATCTTCTGTTCAGCTGTTTTATCTTGTCATATCTTCCATTCATTTTAGCTACTCTCTGTTCAAGGGGAAGTTTCAGAGTCTGTTCTGACATCCATTTTGGTCTTTTCTTCCTTTCCTGTCTTTTTAATGACCTTATTTTTGCTTTCTTCGTGGATGATGATCTTTATGTCATCCCACAGTTCCTCTGCTTTTCAGTCATTGATTCAGTGCATCAAATCTCTTTTTTAGGTGGTCTCTAAATTCAGGAGGGATTTAATCAAGGTCATGTTTTTGCTCTCATGGGCTTATTTTAATTGTTTTCAGCTTCAACTTGAACTTGCATATGAGCAACTGGTGGTCTGTTCACGGTCAGCTCCTGGCCTTGTTTTAGCTGAAGATATTGAGCTTCTTTATCATCTCTTGCCACAGATGTAATCACTCTGATTCCTGCGTAATCCATCTAGTGAAGTGCTTGTGTATAGGCATCATTTGTGTTGTTGAGAAAGGTATTTGCAATGAATAAGTTGTTGGTCTTGCAAAATTCTGTTGTGCGATCTCCAGCATTATTTCTATCACCAAGGCCCCATTTTCCAATCACCAGTGATTCTTCTTTGTTTCCAGCTTTTGCGTTCTGATCACTAGTGATAATCAACACATCTTGATTGCATGTTTGGCCAGCTTCAGACTACAGAAGTTGGTAAAAATCTTCAATTTTCTCATCTTTGGTTTTGGTGGTTGGGTCATAAATTTGAATAATAGTATTAACTGGTTTTCCTGATAGACATATGGGACTGACAGCATTTCAGGATAGATCTTGAAACGTTCTTTGTGATAATGAAAGCAGCACCATTCCTCTTCAGTTTGTCATTCACTGCATAATAGATCATATGGTTGTCTGATTTGGAATGGCCAAAACCAGTCCTAGGATATTAATCTTTATTTGTTCTATTTCATTTTTGACAACTTCCAGTTTTCTTAGATTCATAGTTTGTACATTCCATAATCCAATTATTAATGGATGTTTGCAGCTGTTTCTTCCCATTTTGAGTCATACCACATCAGCAAATGGAGGTCCCGAAAGCTTTACTCCATCCATATCATTAAGGTTGGCTCTGCTTTGAGGAGGCATATCTTCCCCAGTCATATTTTGAGTGCCTTCCGACCTGAGGAGCTCATCTTCTGGCATTATATTAGACAGTGTTTCAGGGCTCTTCATAAAGTTTTCCAGTAATATATCAGACAGTGTTTCACTGCTATTCATAAGGTTTGCACTGGCCAAGTCTTTGAGAAATGGATGGCCCCTTCCTTCTTCCGAGTCTGTCTTAGTCTGGAAGCTCTGCTGAAATCTGTCCAGCATGGGTGACCCTGCTGATATTTGAAACACTGGTGGCATAACCTCCAGCCTCACAGCAACACATAAGCTACCACAGTATGACAAACTGACAGACGAGTGACTCGATGGCAGAGAGTTTAATGGCTAATGATGGCAAGCATTTCTTCATGTGTTTCTAAGCTGCCTGCATGTTGTCTTTGGTGAAGTATCTATTCACATCCTCTACCGATTTTTTAATTGAATTTTCTTTTTAATTTAGAATATATTTATTTATGTTACAAAACTGCAGAGGGAAAATAATTTTGATGTGAGATTATAACATAATTAACTTAGACTGTTACTTTGTTTCTCATTTTCAGTAATAGAAGTTGGTCTAGAAAAATATACAAATTTAAATTTGCTTAATTTTTAAAAATATTTCCTTGTAGTTAGTATGGCCTAAGTGACAATATAAACATAATACAATGTTTTGAGATCTTTTTGAAATCATTCAGGTTAGAAAAACCTTTATTTTTATAATTACTTAACCAGTAGCTTTACTTAATATAATATATGTATTTCTGTGTAGGCTTCATGCAGTTTATCCAGTCAGTTCCTGTTGCTGAAGTTCTTGATACAGAAGGAAGCATTCAGGTACAGAATCTATTTTAAAGATTAATCCAATTCATAAGTGTATTCTTGGTATAAAAATTCAGTTTTTCTGAAAGTATATAGAATTAAAAATTTTTTTTTTTTTACATTCCTTTCTCCCTCAGTTCTTTTTCTTAAGAAGTAAATACTGTGAACAGTTGGAAATTCTTCCATGTTAGTAAATACAAATGCTGTATACCTCATTCACTGTCCTCCAATAATTCTTTTGTTCAGTTAGCACTTCTCTCTATATTTGTCCATTTCCTCTGACTTTAGAGAATTCTTAGTACCTGCATTTTAATTGTTTTAAAAGTTTAGACTTAATTTCATTCAACTTATTAATGGTTACAGTGTTTCAGTACCTATGTTTAAATGGTCATTTTAAAAACTCATTCACATTCAGGAGAATATATATATGTGTGGATTATATGCCAATAAAGCTGTTACCACAAACAAAAAACAAAAATGCTTAGGTTCACTTTTAGTAGAATGTCAAAACAAAGTGACAATTTAAGTAAACATCTAAAATTGTAAAATTATTTTATTTAATATTTTCCCTATGGAATGCAAGTAGCAGCATGTATTTTTGTGTGCACTGTCTGTACATATAGTAATAAGACTGATGCCTTAGTAGTATACATTGTAAAATTCAAATTTTGTAATTTATTGACTATGTTTTAAAGCAGATACTTGTTGGCCATTATTTACTATTTCAGAACGTCTAATAGCATAGTAGAAGCTCTGGTAGCACAGTGCCTAAGGCACTTGACTGCTAACCAGAAGGCTGGTGGTTCAAACCCACCAGCCACTCCTCAGAAGGAAGGTTGGGCAATCTACTTCCGTAGTGATACTGCCTCGGAAACCCAAGGAGGGATCACTGTGAGTCGGATCCAGCTCGACAGCAGTGAGTTTGCTTTTTGATTTTGGTAAAAGCATAGGGCCTAAGGCATTTCACTGCTAACCAGAAGGCTGGCGGTTCAAACCCACAGCCACTCCTTGGAAGGAAGATTGGATGGTCTACTTCTGTAGTGACACTGCCTTGGAAACCCAAAGAGGGGTTCCTATGAGTTGGATCTGACTCAACAGCAGTGAGTTTGGTTTGGTGTTTTTTAATTTGTTTGAAGATGTAATAAACATGTCAATAACATCCTTTCAGAACTTTTTTAGAAAATATGCGCCAAGTGAGAATGGACCAAATGGGATAAGTGCTGAGGTTATGGACACTTACGTTAAAAGTTGTGGTAAGTTTTTCAAGCTTACTTTCCACTGATATGGTTGAGTAAAGGAAAACAGGTCATCCTGGGTTGTCATATTGATACATGCATAGAACACATTAAGATTGAAATGCTGTATAAGAAGAAGAATTTTGTTGCTGTGTTAGGCGCTGGCAAGTTGATTCTGACTCTTAGCAACTCTGTGTATAACAGAATGAAAAATCCTCAAAAGAGTTACTGTGCTTGAACCCATTGGTGCAGCCACTGTGTCAAACTCATCTCATTTTTTACTGACCCTCTACTTTCCCAAGCATAGTGTCCTCCAGGCACTTCTCCTGGAAGCTGTTAGTTTTCTCCTAGATTTTTGGTGTTTTAAGTAGCTGCAGTTATGTAGAGGAGCCCTGGTGGTGCAGTGGTTAAGTACTCAGCTGCTAATATAAGGTTGGCACTCCAAACTCACCAGGCACTATATGGGAGATGATGTGGCAATTTGCTTCCATAAAGATTTACACCTTGGAAACTGTGAGGCAGTTCTAATCTGTCCTGTAGGGTAGCCAAAAGTTGCAGTCAACGGCAACAGGTTTTTGTGGCTGATAGACTGGGAAAAGTCACAGTCAGCAGTAGATTCCGTAGATAAATCTCAAGAGTTTAGGTAACAGTACTGTGTATAGGAGGTGCCTTGTATGGGACTTTTTATTCAGTTTCTCTGGCCCTTTCCTGTAAATAAGTTGCTGCATGCCACAGAAATTAGTTTATATTGTGCAAACATTTGTCTGTCCTCATGGAGCTAATTCTAAAGGATTAGTGTTTTGTTTTGTTTTTCCTTAAAGGATAGTTTTATGTAACTATTAGAGTTTAAGAGCATGTTTATGAAGGAACTGACACTAGAATTGAGCCCTGGATAAACTATGGTATAAAATATGTTACACCTTTTTTTTTTTTTTTAAATAATCAAAGTTTGGGATAGGAGTTTTCTGGACCTACAAACTGTATTTTAAACTTACATATTATTTTATGATGTAGGAATTGCTTTCTTGTATACAGTGGTTTTAATTTTTACAATTTTCCTGTGTGATAGTGTTCCAGGTTATTTTGAACATTATAACTCATTCCTAAATTTATTCTAGATGTTCCTGTTTTGACTAAGAATTATAAGGAAAATGTAGTATTCCTAGGAATTCTCAAGATACTTAAATAGAATGTTCTTATATATTTTAAAATCTTTGACAGTTCTAATTCTTATTTTCATTCGCTATAGGGATATAAAAATGTATTACTTGTAACTTGATTTGCTCATAAAAATGATCACATATAGTAGTATATTTTCACCTAAAAACTATGAAAAGTGTTGATGGAAACATTCAAGAGAAAATGTTTCCCTTCTTTTATTCCCCTTTTCTTTAATCTGTGTTTCTGTCTTTTCTTCCTCCTTCCCAACCTCCCTTCCTCTTTTTTGCTGTTTTTCTGAGACTTTCAAGTCTCAGTTTTCCATAATTTAAACAAAATTACATGTCATAGGAAGGTTCCATTAGGCTGGATATTCAAGATAAGAATCACTTATATGACTCACTTTATACTGCTTTTCAGTTGGGCTTGTCAGTTGATGCCCTTACACAAACCTGGCCTCTCTTGGGTTCCTCAGAGCATGGTGACTGGGGTCCTAGAGCGAGTGTTCTAAGGGACAGAAAGCACAGGTCTCTGAAGGTCTGGGCTGAGAAACTGGTCATTTCTGTTCAATTCTGTTGGTCAAAGAGCCCACCTGGATTTGAGGGGAGAGGATAGATAGAATATCTCTAAATGAAGAGGGTCACAGAATTTGTGGCCATTTTAATCCACCACATCTAGTTCTTAATGCTTGATCACATGTGATAAATTGCATGCCATAAAGCAGTTACATTTCATCTTTTTACCTTTGAGAATATCAGTAATACCAGTTGCTTTGGAGTTGATTCCCCACATGCATCACACCAGTACTGTGTTCCACAGGGTTTTCCATGGCTGAAATAGATGGCCAGGTCTTTCTTCTTTGCCTCTAGGTGGACACCAACGTCCAGCCTTTCATTTAGCAGCCAAGCCCATTTCATTTATCTTCCTGGGCACATTATCAGTAGGAGTTTTGTAACCTTGGCAAGTATTGAGTAGCAGCTCTATTTCTAAGTGGATCACATACTGTAGAACTCAGTGCACTGAGGCTAATTTCTCTTTATGAATACCCAATTTATTATTTCTGAGTAAGTCATTTTGTAGCTTTTCAGTGAGAAGCCTTTCGTCAGTCTGTGGAATTGCGTACTTTGCCGCAGTTCTAGAGCAGCATGACTCAGAGTGATGTGGCAAATTTAGTTTTAGAATTTAGGTGAGGAAGTCAGAAACAGTGGTAAGCAAATTAAAATTAAAGTAGCAAAAATAGATTTTCTGTTTGATGGAATGTACACCCTGGTCTGCATGTGTTTTTCATAATTCTTTTTCTCTTCTTTTGTACCACTGCTGCAGCTGGTTATTGTGTGATTACATATATACTTGGAGTCGGAGACAGGCACCTGGATAACCTTTTGCTGACAAAAACAGGTAATGAAGAATAACTACGATTAATACACAGTTTATATGCCAATGATTTCTACCCTGGAATCTATTTGTGATCAGAGTAAGTAGTATAGTGAAGATAAATCACGGAGTCTTAAAGGTCCTTTAAAATGTTCCGTTTGAAGGACATCTAAGGTGAACTCCCATCATCACATCTAAGAATCTCTTCAGTAGTAGTGCTGCAGATAGATGTCTTGCTTCTTTAGTTGAAATATCTTTGTTGGAAAGCCCATAATGCAAGCAGGCAGTCCTTTCTCTTACCATACAGCTCGAGGTAGAATGGTAGAAATTCCTTCTCTTATTGAACTAACTTTAACTCCTATCTTTATTCTTTGCTTTTCTCCTTGAATTTCTGTGGAATAATCATTCTCTTTTCTCTTCTTTCTGATGAACTCTTTTGTGCCACAGCTTTAAAACCATGTCTGTGCGAGCACATTCAAAACTATAGCTCTCTACCCCAATCCATTGCATTAATTTCACAATCATATACAATCATATCATTGTCAATTGCTTGTTTGAAATTCAAAATAAATGGTCAGTTTTAAATGTTTTCCCCTTTTTCCACTCCCTGCCTAAAAATTGCTTCTAATCTCATTTTCTCATCTCAATAATAATAAATAGCAACATCATCCACCCAGGTGTTAAAAGGCTCAAATCTAGGACTCAGTCTTAATACCTCTTTTGGCCTCATCCTCATGTCCCAAATCTATTAGCAAATCTTTTCTACCTCCATAGTAGATCATGAAGTCAGCCACTGCCATAATTTCCACCACTGTTTCCCCAATGGAAGCCACCAACATCTCTTGCCTAAACTGTTTGAATACAATCTGAATACTGTACTCTGGTGTGTGTGGCACGCCCATACTGATCTTCTACAAGTTCCCTTATTTTTTCTTGTAAAGCTCTTCTTTCACCTCTTTGTAAAGCTGACTTTGGTTATTGAGTCTAAGTTCTAATGGCATCTCTTTTGAGAAACCCTTTCTAACACTCCATTTTGAAATAACATTATCCTCATGACATCCTCTCTCAATTACTTTCTATTTATTACTGTTTTGTTTTCTTTATACCACTTAACACTAAGTGAAGTTACCTTTTTAATTTAATTCAGCAAATATGTACTGAGCACCTAACTGTGTGCCAGATACTGTTCTGAGGACTAAGTGATACCAAAATGAGCAGAACAGACAGAAACCTTTGCCTTCTTGAATCTTGTTGACTTCTTATCATTGCCTCCATCAGAACGTAAGCTCCATGAGAGCAGCCCACCACCACTGTGTCTCCAGAGTCTTGCTTAAGTTGTTTGAATTGGTGTTGAATTAATAAATGAGCATATAAATGTTTCTGTTCTTCCGTGTGACCTTTTCTTCTCTGGGCTAAATAATCTCAGCTTCTTCATCTTCCCATAGAAAAAAGTTTTCAAATTACTGTTTAAACAAGTCTCTTAGGTAAGACCATGTTCTGTTTTGTTAGTTTTCCCCAAAATTGAGACATTCTGCCTAAAGGATGTGAATCAGCATCCGCTGACCTCCTCTGCTCTCATGAGGGGGAGACAGAAGCAGCATCATCAACATCAGCCCTAGGCTTGTTCCTGTGACTCCAGACATGCCTCTACCCTCCGACCTTTTTACCAACTCTGACACCAGCCACCCCTCCCATGATACTCACTCCTTCTCTGCTGGGTTTGATAATTCATTGCAGTGGCCACACTGAACTCACATACAGTTACAGTATTTATTAGGGAAGTAACAGGTTATAAAAAAAAAAATCGGGTTCAGAAACACTCTCAGGATACAATTTTTTAATCAAGACAATCTCCCTCTACTTTGCCCTCAGGCACACTTTCTGGCTCTTGGCCTCTTGGCCTTGCCTCTGCTCTCTCGCCACAAGGGTTACAAAGCTCTTTAAGCTCTGCTGATAGGTGCATGTAAGAGCACCCTACTCCGCCAGCAAACTTCCTGACCAAAGGCACTTAACTCTCTTGCTCTCTGTGGGCCGGGAAGTCCACCACTCTGCCTCGTGCCTCTTGAGTTCTCTGCTGCCATCTCTCTGCCACTTGTCTCAGCCAGTCATTGCTGCCAGTCATCTCTGTGGTTGTCTCTGCCAGACAGGTCCACCTCAGGGTCTTGGGTCCAAGGACACACTCCTTTCCACCTCCAGCTCTTCTCTCTTGATGGCAGTGAGATTCCCCGCTTCTGCCTCTAGAAGGGTTCATTTTAACCCTAGTAGAACTACAAAACTAACCAATTCCCTAGTTCCATACAAGTTCCATATACCTTATTTCCATGGTCCCACCCCCACAAGGCTGGCGGTTCAAACCCACCAGCCACTCCTTGGAAGGAAGATTGGGCAATCCACTTCTGTAGTGATACCGCCTTGGAAACCCAAGGAACAATCACTATGAGTCGGGTCCAACTTGATGGCACCTAACAACAACAGTAACCCCCACAAGGGTGCCATGTACCTTACTTATATTACAAGCCACCCAATCCCCTTGGTGAACCTCACACACCTTATATTTCCTTAGTTCCACCCAGTCATCTGGTGAGAGTCACAGAGACCATGGCGAGAAGAGCCATATTAAATAATACACTGCGTCGTATGCCCAGAATTTAACAAAGTATATCAAGTATAGTCTGCTTAATAGTTAATTAAAAAAAACAAACAAACTAACTCACTGCCATCAACTCATAGCAGCCCCTCCTTGGGTTTGCCAAGCAGTATCTCTACAAATATAGATTGCCCGGTCTTCCTTCTAAGGAGTGACTGGTGGATTTGAACCACCAGCATTCTGGTTAGCAGTCAAATGCCTTAGGCACTATGCCACCAGAGCTCTCAGTTGTTATATGGTAATCTGATTAGTTCACATAATCTAGAACTTCACGTATTCCAATGTACTATATTGCGTGTGAAAAATCCTCTGTGGTATAATTTGCATATGTGAACCACTTCAGCATCAAGGCTGGCAATCCCTTCAATAAATAACCAAGATCCAAGTAATGTAAACAGATCATCATGTAGGTTCTTGGCTAATTTGCTATTTTAAAAAAGGTGTTTCTAAAACATTGCGGCGTTCGGAGAAGACTGTCATTTTCCCCTGATACTTGTAGCGCAGTGATTCCATTTGTTCTGTACTGTGATTGTTTTGTAACCAATAGCGGAGGGTTGCTGTGAGTCAGAATGCACATGATGGCACACAGTAACAGTGGGATATCCTAATGTACTGGGTAGGTTACATCTGCAGTAGTCACAGATTCTACTCATCTCCTTTGGGAAATTGATAAATTATAGACTATTCTCTTGGATTTGGAGAACTGCTTTTGCTGGTGTGTCTGTGTCTGCGTGTTGATGGGAGTATTTTAAGAGTAAGATTAGAAGAGAGGAGTCTACCTTATTTAGGTTTTTAGCTCAGATCACAGTTACTTGTTTTTTGAAAATTGAGTCATAAAATTTCAGAAACAGAAGCTTTGAGCTTCTTGTTACCAGCTTTCCACTAGAGGGTGCTCCACATTTGCCTTTTCAAAAACAAAACTTACCCTAAAATTACTGCCTGCTAGATAAGAAGCATATTCTTGAAAATATAATATTGAAATATAATATCTTGTAAAACAGCATTTCTTTGTGCTGTTTCTTAACTGTTCATAATTATGTCATCCAGTTAAATCTTAAAGTTAGCATTTTAACTCTTCCTCACTAGGATAAAGGTTTCCTATTTTCAGGTTTAGTTTGAACATCATTAGATTATATTATGACTGATTACATCAAGACAAATAGAAGTGAAATGCATTCATTTTACTGACTGTCCATATTTCAAATATTTTCAAGTTACATTCATTCTGTATAATGAATGGACTTCGTGGAGTTTAGCCAACTCTTTGGACTGAATTTTCATTATGGTTAATGGTAATAAATTTATCATTGTTTTAGTTTAAAATGCCACAGATGGAGAATCATGAAGCATCTTCGTTGATATTTTAGATCCATTATACCTTCATCAGAGATTGTAACTTATCAAAATTCACAACTATGGATTATCTTACATAACTGTACAAGCTCTCAGACATTAGTGGGCCACTTTTCCCATTCTTCTGTTCCACTCTGTAAATTAAAATGAGACATAGAGTGTGTGAAGGAAAATGCTTCATTGCATATGTTTTTGTTGTTATGTGCCGTTGAGTCGGATCCGACTCCTAGTGACCCCTCCTTGGGTTTCTGAGGTGGTATCACTATGCCAGCCTTCTGGTTAGCAGTCAAGTGCCTTAGGCACTAAGCTACCAGAACTCCTTCATTGCATATAGAGAGTGCGGATATACAGGGATAATGTGTAAAAATACAAACCATGAGTCACAATGACTGATTTCCCAGAATTTTTTTTTTGCTCATGCCTTTATTTGGACTTAAAAACCAACCAAGCCCATTGTCATTGAACAATTCCAACTCATAGCGATCCTATAGATCGCTATGGTAGAACTGCCCCATAGGGTTTCCAAGGCTGTAAGCCTTTTTGGAAGCTGACTTGCATATCTGTTTCCTGCAGAGTGTCTGATGAGTTTCTTTACAACTGCTTAGAGCCTTTAACTTTGTTGAAGTTTTCTCAGCAGGTACAGCAGAGGGCGCTCTGTATCCACCATAAACGTAAAAGTCTTGGAAATTACTTTGACAGTTCCTTGTCACGTGGTCAGTTATAGGTTTGTTTTCTTGAGGCATGTTAGGAGTGAATGATGTTTCTTCTGTTATTATGTTAATATACCATTCCTTAGGCAAGAAGAGTCCTCGTGATGCAGTGGTCAGAGCACTTGGCTGCTAACAGAGGCTTGCTTAGATAAATGAAAAATTTAGTTTTTCATGTAATAGTTAGTTCCCTTGGTTAGTTACTTATTTGAAAGCCAGATGGTAATAGTTTTTAAACCCTAATAGTGGTTATTTTGAGCATTCATACAGAAGTTATTATTTCTTTTTAATACATGAAGCTCATATCCCAAATTTGATATAATTTCTGCCAACTCCAGATAACTTTTAGCATCCTCTTTCTTACAGCTGTATGAAAATAGTGCTGCTGTGTTGACTTTCATAGCATTTTTTTTCCTAAAATTCAGATATTAATTAGATTTGGTAAATTTCAAGTTCTTTAGAAAATTACCAACTTAATGTATTGTTTAGTTTGTCCTTGTGAGAAAGATGCCGGAAAGAGTTGCTTATCCTTTTAATACTGAATTTTACTAATTTTTGGCAGTTGTTATCTTGGATACCACGGACATATAAATACCAATTCAGTATATTTAAAATATCCTTAAAGTGATGGTTGTTGTTGTTATAATATGCCATCTAGTCGATTTCAACTTACAGCGACCCCTCCTTGGGTTTCCGAAGCAGTATCACTGTGGAAGTAGATTGCCCCATCTTTTTTCTGAGGAGTGACTGGTGGGTTTGAACCGCCAGCCTTCTGGTTAGCCTTCGGCACTACACTACCGGGGCTCCTAATTGATGATTACTGATACTTATTTTTGAACAAAGGTCAGAATTTTAATTTTTTAAAATCTGTTATTTGAGATATTTAAGAAAAATATTTGTAAACAACTTTAAGGGATCCTACCACTAGTTAATAAGTAACTTGATTTAGTTTTGTATAAATTATGTCAGGTAGAAATGGTTTCCTATCTTGGTGGCACACTGATTTAGTCAGGGTTCTCTAGAGAAACAGAACCAGTGACAGCAGGTTGGAGGCTTCAGCTAGCTCATGGGATTGTGGAGGCTGGCAAGTTCAAAACCCATAGCTGGAAGGGTCAGAGTGGAGACTTCTGTAGACTTGCTTCTTAAGACCCATAGGTCAGGCAGTGGAAAGGGTGCAGAATGCAGATAGAGAGCAGGTTCTGCAAAAATATCTTTAGTTTGGAGGTAGGGCACACTGTGAGCAAACTGTCTTTAACAGATTGATCCATTACATTACACTAGAGTATGTTGTGGAAGGTGATTATATTGCATTACATTATAAAATAGCATCAAGTCTAGTACTTGGCCATAATACTGGAAGCCATACCCTGTCCGAATTGACATATAAAACTAACCATCAGACATACCTTCTAGAATGGGGAAAGGTGATAGATATAACAACTCTTCTTGTCATAAGCAGGATTTCTTAGTTATCTTGTTTGACACACCCACCTCTAACTTAGTTGTAGATAATAACAACAATACTAGCAGTTAACCTTTAGAGTGTTTACTGTGTACTGGTGTGGTTACATGCCTTTGAGTTGATTCCAACTCATAGCAGTCCCAAGTACAACAGAATGAAACACTGGCTCAGTCCTGCGCCATCCTCACAATCCTTGCTATGCTTGAGCCCATGATTGCAGCCACCATGTCAGTCCATCTTGCTGAGGGTCTTCCCCTTTTCCTGTGACCCTCCATTTTAGTAAGCATGATATCCTTCTCCAGGGAATGATCTCTTCTGACCACATTACCAAAGTTGGCGAGACAAAGTCTGGCCATTCTTGCCTCTACAGACCATTCTGGCTGTACTTCTTCCAGGATAGATTTGTTACTGTGTACTAGCTAATGTTAAGTATTAGATGTATTATCTGTTAATTTCTCTTATGAGGTAGTTATCAATATTAACCTTATTTTGTAGTTTAAGAAATGAGGTTGTGGAGGTGCTAAGTAACTTTGTCAGTGTCACAAGTGAGATATGACAGTGTCATTTGTACTATAGGACAGCTTTACTATCGATTCAGAGTGCTTGCCTATGCATCACTGTTAAGCTGGGACTTCCTTGTCTTATAGTCAGAGTTAGTTCTGTGATCATCTGCCAAAGAGGCAGGGAGGCTGCATCTTCTGACCTCCTCTAACCCCATAAGAGGAAGGCAGAATCACCATCAGTAGCCCAAGGCCTATTCCTACGAGGCCAGATATGCTGCCTCCCTCCAGCCCTTTCACCAACCCTGACACCAACTGTTCCTCCCCCAGCACCCACTACCTCTCTGTTTTGATAATTCGCTATAGTAGCCACACAGAACTCACAGATTTTGGGGTTAATTAGGGAAGCAGCTGGTTACAACTCAAGTTCAGAAATGCACCCAGTCTCTCACACCCAGCCATCTCGCTTAGCAACCAACAGTCTCTCTCTCAGCAGCATGTGTCTCTCGCTTCTCTTTCTCTCAGCAGTGTGTGTCTCTCACATCTCTCTCTCAGCAAGTGTGTGTCTCTCAGGAGCACGTTTCATTCAGCAACACGTCTTTTTCAGCCAGCAGTCAGAGAGTATCCTTTTGCCCCTAGGAGGGCCTTCTTTTGCGCCTGGCAGAGTGACCAAACTAACCACTCCCAACATAAGAATTCTATAGACCTGAGAGAGAACTTCCCAGAAGATTGCTTTGTGCCACTCTCAAGAGAAATACCCCAGGTGGATAATTTTATCAGGACCTACTCAGTTGCTCATGGCAAATTCCACCACAGAGTTTACAAACACTTATGGCTAGAAAAGCCATACCAGGTAATTTATTACACTGCACCATCTCTGCTTATATTTCTAGTAGTAACCTAATGATGGAGTATAAAATTTATAGATTACTGTCAGTAATCCAAGAGGTAGATAAAAGGTATAGCTAACATTGTAATGGATACAGTCAATAGGTGAAAATACTTTGCAAGAGGGTAGAAGTGTCCATAGACTCAGTAAGTTCGCTTAAAAAAGGAACGGTTTTGGCTAGTTCCTTTAGGGAAAGACTGTAATCTTCCCAAACACAAGATGGAGAATGAGTTACCACATAAACTTAAATATAATATTCTTCGACAATGAGTGCCTACTATGCACCAGAAACTATTCTGGGACTGGGAATACAGTAGTTGACAAAACGGACATAAATCTAAGCAGAGGTTAGCCTGTGTGGCCCGTGAGACGTTGTCCTAGTATCTAGTGCTGCTAAGACAGGAAAACCACAAGTGGGTGGCTTCAACAAAATAAAATTTATTTTCTTGTTGTTAGGATAGATGTCCTAATTCAGGGTTCAGGTTCTAGGTGAAGGTTCTCTCTCTCTGTCAGCTCTGTTGGGAAGGTCCTTGTTTCTTTTGAGCTTTGGTTCCTGAGCAGTCTTCAGGTGGCTTGGTATCACTCTTCCCCCATCTCTGCTTTTTGCTTGCTTGTCTAATCTTCTTTATATCCCAGAAGTGATTGATTTTATGACAGACCCTATACTGCCTCATTAATCTAACAAAACCATTCTGACACGGGATTATAATTACAAGTATTGGCGTTAGGAGTTACAACACACAATTTGGGAGGACCCAGTTTAATCCGTGACAGATGTGTTAAAATGTATTCCTACTTTACACCTACTTGTAAATCACAAGATGCTTTGTGCACATTCTGTGGCGAATCATACTGCATGATGACTTATCCCATTCTTACATTTCTATTCTATGAATTTAGATTATTGCTGTCAGTTTTCTCCTAATGGATGCTGCAGCTGTCATCTTTTGGCAGGTGTGAAGACTGTGGTTGGTTTCCTAGTCTGTAAGTAATGAGTGACACAGACAAGTTGAAAATGGTTCAGATGAAGCAGACATTATAATTTGATATTTGGGTCCGTCCCCCCCCACAATAGTGATAAGTTAAAGGAAGGTTCATTGGAGGAATAGTTAAATAAAAGTAATAGTCTTCCACTATATGAAGGACACTCCACTTAAACATGAGCATGAGACGTTTGTTACAAGATAACAGTTTCTACTAATACCTTAAAAAGTGGTCCAGATTTCACTCTCTTTGCTTCAGGAGATCTAAAAATAGGATTTAAAATAAATTAAAATTCCTATGATGATTTTAATCATATCTTCATTTGAATGAATGTGAATAAAATGAACTAGGATATGCTCTGAAGGCCACTGCCACAACTGAGATAGAGGATTATGCATTTTAATGGGCTTTATCATGAACTAATACTCTGTGAAGAACTGCTGCTTATGGAAGTTGTATGACATACCCCCTTCCCAGTTCTTTCTCTAAGATAATTCTGGAAACAAATGAATTTCTTGTCAACATCCAGGCAAACTCTTCCACATAGACTTTGGATATATTCTGGGTCGGGATCCGAAGCCTCTTCCTCCTCCAATGAAGCTGAACAAGGAAATGGTGGAAGGCATGGGAGGCACTCAGAGCGAACAGTACCAGGAGTTTCGTAAGCAGTGTTACACGGCTTTTCTCCACCTTCGAAGGTATGTTGGTTTGCTTGACATGCACGTTCTTAGAAAATTCATTTCAGAGAGCAAGAGGACTTGTCCAAATGTTTACATTCTTTAGTATCACTCTCTTTCAGAGTGACACAGACAATAATATTTTTATTTTTATTTTTTTAATTTTATTGTGATTTGGGTGAAAGTTTACAGAGAAAATTCATCTTCTATACAGCAGTTCACATATACTTTGTCTCATGTCATTGACTGAGACTCCCACAGTACAACAGCTCTCCTCCCATTTCTTCCTCATAGCCACCTCCTCCATGTGCCCTTCCCTCCCATGCACTCTTACCCCCTGAGCTGTCTCCCTGTGCATACACAGCCCTTCTATTCTCCCATAATTGATCCCTTCAAGGAGTGTATCTACTTAATATAAATGTTCAGCTCGTATGCCTGTCTTTTGTTTGGCTGGAAGCCACAGGAGTGGGTTCAATTGCAGACCTGAAGGGCAACTAGGGGCCATGGCCTCAGTGGTTCCATCAGGCTCTATCAGACCAGCAAACCTGGTCTCTCTCTTTTTTTTTTTTTTTCCCTAATGATTTTGAGTTTTAGTCCACATTGTTCTCCCATTCTATCCTGGATTTCCTATATAGATTCCCCCTCTGAGTGGTTGACAGTGGTAGCCGGGCACCATCTATTTTTTCTGGTCTCATAGTCATATAGGCTGAGGATTGCATGGTGTACCAGTTCCTGAGACTAGTTGTTTCCATGTGTTTTTGGTTTTCTTCATTCTTCATTCTTCTTTGATCTGGATGAGGAGAGACCAGCAATCTCTTTCCTGGTGTAGAGGAATCCAACTAATTTTGCATGTTGATCTTATATCCTACCACTGTGCTAACTCTCTCGATTAGTTCCACTAGGTTTTTTTACTGAGTCTCTTGGGTTTTCTATGCATAGGATCATACCATCAGCAAACAGGAATAGTTTACTTTGTCCTTACCAATTTGGATGAGAGGCAATAATATTTCTTATGTACATTTCCTATCTATTTTGATAAGCAGTCAGATATCAAGGGAAGAAAAGCTAAACCTTCTTTCTTCTTCACTGATTATCTGATTGTTATTCCAAATAGGAAGTTGGAATCGCACAAGATTAGGTAAACACAGAGGCTTGAAAATCAGTGGCTGGACATCATTGTCATGAAATGTGCTATGTGTGCTTTGACAGAAATAAGATAGTGATAAATCCCCCAGTCTTGCAGGATTATAATCGCCACATTGAGTTCTTGTCTTCCCTGGCAGGCTTCCTACTTCTTTAGCAAAGGTGAACAATTTGACTTATTTAAAGTGAAATTAGTTAATTTACTTTCATTTGTTAGCATCTGTACCAGCCATATTCTTAGTTGTTCTTCAGGAAGGAGAGGAGGGAACATTGCAGAGTTTAGTTAAGTAACTGAAAAGTAAATGGTACACATAATTTTGTCTCCTTTTTCTAAGTACCTCATCAGTTATTCTGCTGAAAAATTGTTGCTTTTTCTCTATCCCTTCTTTTGTCTCCAGTGTCACTATATCTCTGCTTCATCTGTCCTAGTTTGCTTTAGGACTGAACATCAGTATGTCATCAGGGAAAACAAAAAGTCGTTTGTTAAATTCAGGACATGGTGCTGGTGATTAGTCACAAATGGCAGGATCATTTGACTCTAGCCCCTTTTGCAGCTCAAGTAAATTAATATTCTTAGTCCAGCAGAATATCCCAGCCCAAGCAACACACTTGCGTGTTCTTCCAGGTGAAAATATCACTGAAGGAGAATGAGTTGTTCTGTCCATGTGGGTTCTGCTAGTTTGTATAACCTTAGTACCTTATATAGTGCTTGGAAGATAGACCCTGAATATCTGTTCATTGAGGAAAAACCCTCAATATTTATATTTGAACCCAGATTTTCTGATTGATCAGGTCTTGGTTGAAGTCAAGTTCCCAGGTGATGTTGAGCTGCTATCCCTTTTATTTTTTTGGCAATGACTGATTAGGCCTTCATTCTTAATTCAGTCTCTGCGTGTGTCACACCCTTGGACATGCATGTTACACAGTGCCACATTATGTTTCTTGTAGGCGG
Source organism: Orycteropus afer afer (assembly GCF_000298275.1). Classification (NCBI taxonomy): domain Eukaryota; kingdom Metazoa; phylum Chordata; class Mammalia; order Tubulidentata; family Orycteropodidae; genus Orycteropus; species Orycteropus afer. Next base: position 4,896,817 of record NW_006921748.1, read on the forward strand.
CACAGTGGCTCAATTTTACTCTCCAGAAATGCTAAAAGCATACCAATAAGATCAGTGCTCTTTCCATTTGCCTGGTGATACAGAAGCACTTTCAGAGAGGTAGGAGTACTGCTGCAATAGCTGGGATTTTTCATTTAAAATAATCAAAGCCTGTAGAAAAGTAGATAGAACCATGATGATGTCAGTGAGGAGAGAGGCAAGGTGATAGGAAATGATAGCTCAAGACTTGTCAAAGACTCTATCTTGGTGAAAGCAGAAAGAAAACAATGTGCTTTATAAACTGTCATTGATAATGGATTAGTAGCAATTCAGTAGAATGAGCAAACAGAGGCAGGTTATTGATGGAGAAGCCAAGTTAACCTCTCTTCATTACAAAGAAAAGTCACGAAGGGATTAATCTAAACAATCATATGCCAAATCTTTGTGAAATTTGCTTTGTTTTTTATTTTTAAAAAATCCACTGTACTTCACTTAACCTCAGCTAGGCCCTAATATTTTGATCAGCATTTATTGGTTAGTGTTGTATTTTCAAATAAGGTTCAGTTACTTGCCTTTAGGATGTAAGAATTAACCTGGTACTCAAAAGCTCATCTGGGACTAAGGTTGGTTGATCCTTTTACTATTGAGGTGTGTAGATACCACCAATAGCCTTCTTCTATAGTTTTTGTTGATTACTGATCAAATTCTTCAACAAGAAACCATTGAATAACACTAGACCACATTAGCAGGGCAATCCCTTTTGAACTAAGTTAAGTTACAGTTACATATTTTATGGAGTTGGGGTTTTCATGTAATAAAATACACTATCGTCAGTTTATCAGTCAATATATATTGGACCAGTAATTAATTGGTGTTGTTTTTATTATGTGCCATCGAATCGGCCCCGACTCATAGCAACTCCTCCTTGGGTTTCCGAGGCAGTATTACTATGGAAGTAGATGGCCCAATACAAGCTTTCATGGCAGCAATAGTAATATGGAAAAAAATGTGACTCTTAAGTGGTCAAGGAAAACTTTTTTTTTTCCCCCTAACCATGTTTATGCCACATACCCTGTTGAACAATTGTCAAAGAAAAATTCTTAGTTAGATGCCTCCAGTACAGAAAATAGGAATGCAGTTAACCAAATCAAATGAGGTTTTTACCATTTCTCAGAAGTTATTGTCTAGTCACCAGACTTCTGTGAATTTGTTGACCGTAATACCTTCAATCATTAATGACATTGTTTTTCCCTCCTTATAGTACAATTATTAAATAATTTTTCAGGGTCTCACTCTGATCTTTGTCACATGCAAAGTGAAGAGACTATAAGAGAAATAGTTCTCTGAACCACTGTAAGAACCTCATTTGATGTAGTTAAATGCATCCCTATTTTTAGTATTGAAGGTTTTTGCTAAAATTTAGGTCATTATTTTTATGACCAGTATATAGTATGGGGCTCAGCTTACTCATAAGGTAAGAGAAAGAATGTGGTTTTTTTGAACAGTGTATTCAACCTACTCTTCAAACATTTCAAATTATATTAAATTCCTCTTTTCATCTTTATTTAGACTTAATTTAGCACATTTTCCTCACCCTGTCATTTTTTGTTTTGTTTGACTTTGTTTTTGTTTTTAATTCTGTACTGTCTATTGTTTTGTTTTGTATTTAATTATGTACTGTCTTTTGATAATGGTTATAAAGATTTCTAGTAATTATTAAATCTGTTTTTTTTCTGAGTAGGATGTTGAATACTACCGTATTGAATACATACTTCCGGTGGTGTAGTGCCTAAGGTATTTGACTACTAACCAAAAGGCTGGTGGTTCAAACCCACAAGCCACTCCTCGGAAGGAAGATTGGGCAATCTACTTCCGTAGTGATACCGCCTCAGAAACCCAAGGAGGGGTTGCTGTGAGTCGGATCCTACTCAACAGCAGTGAGTTTGGTTTTGTTTTGGATTTTGGTTAAACTTGTTCAGTCTGAAATGAAAAATGTGGGTAATGGCAGCAGATGTAAACAATATTAGCACAGTTAAGGCAGAGACAGATTACCCACAAATTTGGATGTTTTCTTTATTTACACTCTCCTTTCCTCTACTTTTATGATAGGGGCATGAGGGTTAACTTTAAGCCAGGATATAATCCAGAAAGCATTAATGTTTGCCTTTAAGAAAAGCCGTGAAAGAAGAAGTTTTAACATAGAGTCTGTCTGCCTAGTAAACTCACCTGGAGAACTTATTTAAATCTAGTAGCCTGGGCTCCATCATATTTATTTTGTCTAGAATTGGTCCAGACATTGATATTTTTCAGAAACTCCCCAAGTGAAACTGATCGGAAGCTAGATTGGAGAACCACTGATGACATCCTTTCAAAATTGAGCCTTGTATTCCCTCCTCTGTGATACTTTTGACACATTCCTAATATTGTCCCAAAGCAAGATTGAGGAGAAACTATATGATCAACAAAGTAGAGTGTGAATAATTGAGGTCTAGTTGAAAGAGCATCTTTTTTCCCCCCCATAACATACAACAGTGGTCTACTAACACCATACTAACATACTAACATATACAGCAGTGGTCTACTAACACCACATTCTTTGCAGACCTCTAAAGTGGATCCTGTTCTTTATTTTAATATTGTACATACCAGGTTTGAGGTGGGAGGTTAGAAATGGGCCTGGTGCCCTTCTTACTCCCCATGAACACTTACAAACCACTTTTTCCCCTGCCTTCTTAAACAAGTAAAAGATACATACACATGTGCACCTCCATTAACGATCATACTATCAGATGCACTACACACTGCTGTCATCTACCTGCCTCCCTGTCACTCTCATACATTGGAATCTTTGAGCATCTTCCTTTTCATGAGAACTGTTGTGAGGTTATCATCCACAGGAATGATTGATCCATTCTTGCCCTAGCATCTCGGGCACTTGTTCTTCTCATTTAGAGCCATATGGCCACTCCCTAGGTGTTAACTCTCCTTGTATTGACCTTTTTACTAAGCCCGTCTGTGTTAGACTGGGTTCTCTGGCGAAACAAAACCAGTAAAGTTTATATATATGTATATAGAGAGAAATTTATCTTAGGAAAATGGCTCACACATTTATAGAAGCTGGCAAATCTAAAATTTCTGGATCAAATGTCAAGCTGGAGGCTTTTCCTGACTCTTAAAGCTGCAGGGGCTGAGGAGCTCAAGGCTGACAGGCAGTGTACTGGCTGTTGACTCCAACGAATGCCGAATCCAAGATCTCCAGGCCAAATGGTGGATTGTTCACTCACAGACAGTTGTAGGCAACACAACAGAATCCTGATCCACAGAAGAATGTCTCTTTTCCAAGATGTCCATAGATACACTGGAAGAAGGCCACACCCCTAGGAAAACTCCCTTTCAGTAGATTGGCTGCTCAAAACAAAATCGTCTGATCCCATCATGGGAATAACCACATCACAACAGCTTAAACCACACAGAATCGTGGTCCAGCCAAGTTGACACACAGCTCCAGCTATCCCACCAGCTAAAAATCATCATTGCCTAAAGCAAAATTTCCTTAACTTAACATCCAAAACTTCCTTAACATCTATCCTCAGAATCAAACCTGAATCTTCATCACCACTCCAGTGCTATGAAGGGGCCACCCACACCATAACTGTCCAAGAGGAAAGTGTTGTGAAGCAGGCAGTAATGTGTCCTAGTGCAGACTTAACTTCAGCCTTTCCTCACTAGGCTGCAATTGTGAAAATGAGCATCTGGAACAATAACGTTCTTTGGGGAAATATCTCTTTGGGGAAAGGAGAGTTTAAGGCTAAACCTTCCAAAAGCCAGCATATTCCAAAAATATCATCATTTAGATATCTTGCTTGTTTTTAGTTCAGTAAAGTACTAGGTATTTTCTTTTCCATTTAGGAATGTATATCCAGGCCAGTGACTGGAGTGACTCGTAAAATTGTGAATACCGTATCCCTGGAGGATTCTTCTGAGGGATTATGGATGGCATTATTTCCCTTTCATTTATGTAGTGTATCACACTGAGTTAGTCTGATGTAGCAGATTCTTGTCATTGTCTGGCAAACATATCTTCAGCAGATCTTCATTGTTTAATAAAATGCTAATTAGGGGTAAAGTAAATTCTCCTTTGATCACTTCTCTCTGTAGATCTCTCTCTTCTCTCTGTAGATCTCTCTCTTCTCTTCTCTTCTCACCTACTCCTCACTTATCAACTGTCTCATTATCTGACATTTTTCATTTACAACAACTTTGAAAAAATTATTAGACAGTATTTCCTATGGTTTGGACTATACACGGGTCTGCAGCCAGGCCTGAAGCACCCCCTTTGGACTGCCTCAAATGACATACCAGAGGCCCTGGCAACAACCAGGTCATATGACAGATGGCTGCTGACCAGTCACAGAAGGCTTTGTCCCAATTGTCTGCAACATCATAGCCTGGGTACAGAGAGTATAGGATGATGGTGGGATGACACAAGGTCACAGGTGGGCAGGAGGATGCTGAGCAAGGGGCTAAAGGTGCTTGGAAGGTCAGTGGGGAGAACTGAGAAGGGGGTTGCACAGGGCTTTGGGGCTGGGGCAGACGGAGGACGAGCAGGGTCCCTGCCCAGGGTAGAAGGCAGGAGAGAGTGGACAGCAGAGAACACCCAACAACCACCACCCCTAGTCCCTAAAGGCTCCCCAGTTGTGGCAGAGGGTGGTCTTCTGCACCACTTGCATCCTGAGACATGCAGGAGATCCCAATGGGCAGTGAGTGACTAGAGTTGGGGGGCACTGTGTCAATGATGGGGTACAGCCCTGACTCACATAACACTGATTTTGCTTAATGATCTAGTCTTTGGAACTTAACCATGTCAATAAATGAGAAGTGGGTATACTAAAGAATGAAAACAATGTCATATTGAATGGTTGCCCCAAAGGTTTGTTAATGCCATGGTACCCAGAAATGGTCTAGATAATTTTGCAAGTCTTATGTTTCATTTGAAACATCTGATGAACAATCTCACATTCAGTTTTCATTGGAGTTATAGTAATCATTATAAAGATCCAAGTACCATAATATCTAGGAGTGTTGTTGATATGACAGAGAAATGGAAAATTCTAACTCATTGCTAATTTTTTTTCTATCCCACTCTCCTGTAGGTATTCTAATCTGATTTTGAATTTGTTTTCCTTGATGGTAGATGCAAATATTCCAGATATTGCTCTTGAACCAGATAAAACTGTGAAGAAGGTAATTTTTAAACATCCTCAAATATCATAATCTATTTTTCATATCTGAACAGTGTTAGAGTTTTAACAATCCATTTCCTCTTGAAGTCATGGACCCTAGACTCCTAAGTAACAGAAGTTAAGAAAAATAACTTTTGTGTGGCAGAATCTTAAATGTCATTGTCATATGGCACTATATGTCACATCATTGAGATAATATTCTCAACAAAACTTGACTGGGAGAAGCTGTCACTATTTTTCCACATTCCAGAATATAGCAGCTTCCCCAAGTTCTCTACAGCCAGTTCTGTCCCCTTCTCAGGCTTGCCCACAACCACGGTATAAGTGACTATATCTGGAGAGACATCTTGCTACTACAGCTCTTGCTTTTTGTCCTAAAAAGTTGAGGTCATCTGAAACAGTTACCAAGCTACCTTACCTTGGGTTCTGACAGAGATGGGAGGAAGGGCAACAGACTTAATGACTTTTGTCTGAATTACTTTCTGATTTTCTTCTTTGTTGGCTTGTTTTTTGTGGGGGAGTTCTAAAGCACTTTGCTTTCCCAGAGGTAACTTAACATGATCTTAAATATCAGAATAATTATTAGTACTGTCCTCCAAAGAAAGATATTACAGCTTGTTAATTTATGAGAATAAACTTATCTGAAAGGTAGTTATCAGTCTCAGGGATGGTATTATTCTGGTGGTTGAAAATTATAATTAGCACCAAAAAGCTTAAATTCTGATTGTAACCAACTCTAGCCATTATTGGATACTTCTGTGAATTCAACATGAATGAGGCTTATCTCTTTCATTATTTTATAAGTCTTTGAAAACAATAGGAGAGATTTTAATTTAAATATTTTTCTTGTTTAACCACTTAAGTGAATTTATGTCGTTGTTGTTGTTGTTATATGCCATGGAGTCAGACCTGACTTATAGCGACCCCTCCTTGGGTTTCCGAGGCAGTATCATTACGGAAGTAGATTGCCCCATATTCCTTCCGAGGAGTGGCTGGTGGGTTTGAACCACCAGTCTTCTATGTCCTTATTAGGGTTCCATTTATTCTTTTATTTAGCCAGCACTATTTCAATTAAAAAAAAAAAAAATTCTTTCTTCCTCCAATAAGAAATTAATACATACACCACGCTAGCTTCAGTTGTGTATTATTTTTTGTCATTATTTTTTTTTTCATTTACTAAAAGAGCTCTGGTAGCATAGTGCCTAAGGCACTTGACTGCTAACCAAAAGGCTGGCAGTTCAAACCCACCAGCCCCTCCTCAGAAGGAAGGTTGGGCAATCTATGAGTCGGGTCTGACGACGGCCCTTAACAACAACAAAGCTCATCTATCAAGAAATACCATTGATTGATAAAATTTTCCTGAATTTCAGTCAATGACTGCACCAGATTTCAAGAGTTGTCTTTTTTGCATCTGTTGAATTTGTGATTAGTTTTGCTCTTTATCGTTAAACCCATTTATCTTTGCCATGCATTCATTCTTCCTGACTTCATGCCTGTTAAGAAGTCACTGAGGAAAGTTCCAATAGCATTTTACAAACTGAATTTTTTTCTGTCTCTTCTGTCAATTATGTTGTTCTTACCCTTTATTAAATTTTCTTTTCTCTCTGTTTAGAAGAGCATGATTTCATTAAGTATAATGCCCTTTTATTATTAGCTATCTTATTATGCACTATCTTTTAAAAACGAACCAGTTCATTTTATGGGGCAAAAAGGAAAGAAGGAAGGGCAAAGCATGTGTGTCAGTCATTTTTCTTGTAGAGTAGTCCTCCCTAGCTATTTATTCTAGTTTCAATTACGTGAACCTTAAAAAATTGCATTTCACCATCATCTCCCCCAAAAGGGTATTTCATAAGAGGTTTCTTTGCTTTCTGCTATACTTTATCAAGAATGTGAAATAATCAAATGAAGCATAAACTTGACATTAAAGTCATAATAACATTGGAAAGTTATCCTGGCATGAGCTAAAATTTATGTTTCATATTGCTTGACTTATTTACGAGAAGTAGAAGTAAACTTACACTGACGAAGTAAACATTATTGACCTTACTTACTTGGTAAATTTTTGCTTTGGCTTCATGCATGGAAGGCATCTAAGAGAAACAGGAGTACACTTGAGCTTTAAGTCTTCAAAGAGGTACAGATTAATCAAATTATTTGAGTGATCCTAACAAAGTACGGGAGGGAGCTCTGGTAGTGTAGTGCCTAAGACACTTGACTGCTAACCAGAAGGCTGTCGGTTCAAACCCACCAGCCAGTCCTCAGAAGGAAGATGAGGCAATCTACTTCCTTAGTGATACTGCCTCGGAAACCCGTCGCTATGAGTTGGTACGACCTGAGGGCACATAACAACAACAATAAAGTATAGTATTCCCTGACCTCATGTACTTTAGTATATATAAATATTGTTAATTTTTTTTGGAAACTGGCTATTTATGTATAGAATGCATAGCCGTTTTGTTAACCAGATTTATTTCTTAAAAACACCATTGCCCCAAAATTTGAGGCAGGGTTAACATTTTAAGTATATAATAATCATCAAGCACAAACATTAATTCAGTGCCTTATAGTAGTAGGTTAGTGCTACTTTCTGCTTGGTGCTATAAGAAGCTTGCTGAAAAATGGTTCCAATCTTATAAAACTAATCATTTAGAGCAAGGATATCAGGGTAGTCTAATGGAATAATGCAGTTTGATAAAAGAAGCAACGTATTATGGTGCTAGGATCACAGTGGGTAGACTGATTTCCAACCATGAGCAGACATCATACTTTTTTTCTTAATACATTTTTGTATGAAATATTTAAATAATGACCCAAGATAAGATGTTGTGATAAGTAGTTCAATCTCGTGTAACAAACATCCATGTAACCCTTCCTCATATTTATCAAACATTGGTGTTTTTCTGTTTGCTTTAGAGCCTCTTTTATTAATGAATTGAAATGCTATGATTAGTGTTGAGTTGCTTACACCTTCATTCCTGTCGTAAGGGTCGTCCTTCTCCTGAGGAGTAAGCATATCATTCCAATGTGTATTTTTATACTTTATTCATTCACTCAACAATGTTTATTGAACTGTTTACTATATATCAAACACTGTCACAGTATTGGGACTGTGGTAATAACATTAATTTCTCTCCCCTTGTAGAGCTTACCTTTGTAGTAAAAGATGATGAGAAACAAGATAAAGTAATTAAAATATATACTATATTAGATAATGATCAGCGTTATAGAAAAAAAATTTAAAAAAGAAAGGGAGGGAGTTGAGCTGTTGGGTTAGCGGTGGTGCTAGAAATTTTAGATTTGATAGCCAAGAAAGACTTCACTGAGATGGTGGGAGTCAGCTCTTCTTAAATAAATTAGAGAGATATATATTATAATTTGTGTTTGGGGAATAAGATTTCTTGTCAACTTATGTAGAATACACTGGCAAATGAAGGAAACAAAACTTCTGAGATAAAAAAACATGTATTTGACAGCAAATTATTAACTACGTTATTAAGGAGAGTGTGTTGAAAGAAGACAATCACTTATTTTCAAGGAGTGTTAAATCTTAGCTTTTTGATAATATGAACCGCTCTTCAAAATAAATAATTACATACAAGAGAGGGTTGGTTTAAGTTTGTTGTGTTCTGTGGAGTCAGTTTGTAACTCATAATGACCCCATGGGACAGAGTAGAACAGTCCCATAGATATTTCTAGGTTGTAATCTTCAGGGAAGCAGATCACCAGGTTTTTATCCAGTGGAGCTGTTGGGTGGGTCTGAACCACCAACATTTTGGTTAGCTGATGGGTTCTTAACTCTTGCACCACGAGGGTTCCTTGGTTTAAGTTTGTTGTTGTTATGTGCCATCGAGTCAGCCCTGACTCATAGTGACCCCTCCTTGGGTTTCCAAGGCCACAGTACTACGGAAGTAGATTGCCCAACCTTCCTTCCGAGGAGTGGCTGGTGGGTTTGGACCACCAGCCTTCTGGTTAGCAGTCAAGTGCCTTAGGCACTGCGCTACCAGCGCTCCTTGGTTTAAGTTTAGTAAGTGATAAACATGATCACTTGACAGTGCTTTTTCATTCATGTTTTCCTTTAGCTCAGTAATTAAAAAGAAGCCTTTTATAACTGTTGTAACACAAACATTTGTCCCAAGTAATTTAACAAAATATCTACTATTTTGTGTTGAAAAATTAAGTGGATGTGTTTAGCCTCTAAATTGATTTTTAACTAAACTTTAAAACAAACTGAAAAATTATGTATTACAAGCAGTTACAAATGAACTAAAGATCTGTTTTGGCTGACCTATAAAATTAAATTATATTTGGTGCCTGTAAGATCAATAAACACTAAAGCCATAATAACATTTTTATAGTATTTTGGTGTTATAGGGTTTTTTTTAATAGTGGTCATTAAATTGTAATCTTATTATAAAAGATTATTTAAAGCATTGATTATCTTTTAGCAATAGTTAGAGGATGATTCGGTTTTAATTTTAATTGCTCTTTATTTTAAATTTTTGGCTTTATTTAGATAAGAAATATTTAAAATTCTAGTGCCCCTTAAGTAATCAGATGAACTCAGCAAGAAAATAATATTTAGATTAAAACTCTTCCTTTTCCTCTGCTGTATTAAACTTGTTCTTTTGTTATATCACTTTGTCATTAAATCATTAGGAAATCAGAACAAAGAAAAGATGTTTTTCAAAATTCTAATACACTGAGTACGATGAATTTAATAGAGAACATTGCTTTTATTACTTTAATGAAAGTTACTATTTCCGAGATGCTAAATATTAAACAAAAGCTTTCTTTCTGTTAATGAGTGTTAAATTAGTCTTTTATATAAGCTTGTCAGTTTCTGCAACGAAGTCAGCTGAGCTGGTTTGCATTGACTATAGAGCAGTTTGCAGAGTATTGCAGTCCTAGCCATGTCACAGCTTCCAATTTGTCAATGTGAGCTCTTTTGCATTTATTAAAGTCTTTCTAAATTTCTTTCAGAACTTTTGTAATTTTCAGAGTATGTCTTGCACTTTTTTTGTTACATTTATTGCTAAGTATTTTTAATGCTGTGGTAAATGGAATTGTTTACTTCATTTCATTATTGGCTTGCTTCTTATAAAAGTATGAAAATACACTTAATTTTTGCATATTTTTTTGTATCTTGCAATCTTGCCGAATTTATTAGTTCTAATAGTTGTTTTTCAATGAATTTCTTAGTATTTTCTATATCCATAATCATGACACTTGTGAATACAGATAGTTTTACTTTTTTTGTTTGATAGTTTTACTTCTTTGTGTTTGATAGTTTTACTTTTTGTTTGTTTGTTTCAGTCTGGATGCTTTTCACTCCTTTATCTTGTCTAATCGCCTTGGCTAGAATCATTGGTACAGTATTGAATAGAACTGACATGATCAGACAAGCTTGCCTTGTTCTTGATCTTTGGAAAGAAAACATCCCATCTTTAACCACTAACTATGTCAGCTGTAGGTTTTTTCCATAGATGTCCTTTATCAGGTTAAGGGTGTTTCCTTCTATTGCTAGTTTGTTGATTGGTTTTATCATGAAAGGGAGTTAGATTTTGTTGAATTTTTTAATGCATGTGTTGAGATTACATGTGATTTTTGTTTTGTTATTCTATTGGTATGATTTATTACATGAGTAGAGAGGATTAGATTTGTGAGTTTCTGCCTTTTGCTTGAAGTCACTCACCATATAGGCTTGAGTGTAGCCTTACTGAAAAGCTGTAAGAAGACAGAACTCTAGGAAAAGCAAGAAATTTTGAAAAGTCAAAACTACAAAGGAAATGAGCTCCCTCTTCCAATTTGCATATAGTTTTCCCAAATCCTTGCTGAATATGAAACTATGCAGACCCCAGGGGCCCAGCAAAACAACAACAACAAAAAAAAAACAGCATTAGAAGCTTAAAGAATTGAATGGTTGTTTTCACCACAGGGAGGACACAATGTGAAGTTTAATTTTAGCCAAGTTAGCTGCCCGGTAGAATGAATCATCACAGGAACATGATTAAATTTATGCAATTCATAACAAGGATACAGTGAAGGAGATTGTTAATAATATATTACAATTTAAATCTTATATAGTAGTTCTGTATTTAAAAATAATAAAAACATAAAGCATATATTTGAATGTTCAAAGAATGGTTTTTAAATTTGAAGCACCTAATTGAATCATGTTTTCTATTTACTTAGTTTGTTGTTGTTGTCATACTTGGCATATTTACAGCCAGCAAGCATAGGGTGTAACAAAAGCATGTTAACGAAAACAGTCAACTACAACACTCAAACGAATACTATCCACAACTTTTCTTGTAAGTTATGAATAATTTGGGGCATAGAATTAGCTCATGATATAGCAAACAATATCTACATCAGTTTGATTCTTTTTCTTCAAAATATGTCCCTGCTTTTCTTTATTAAAAAGACTAACAAACTCTTGTCTTCTAGGTTCAAGATAAATTCCGTCTAGACCTGTCTGATGAAGAGGCGGTACACTACATGCAGAGTCTGATTGATGAAAGTGTCCATGCTCTGTTTGCTGCAGTGGTAGAACAGATTCACAAGTTTGCCCAGGTAAGTTCTCTGAGACAATGTGTTTTTACTTCAGCTTCTCCCTGTACTACTCCACAGTTCTTCAAGAACCACTCTTTCCTCCTGCCAACTGGCATCTTTTTGTTTTGTTTTGTTTTTTGTCAAGCCCTTTTGAGATCTTGCTAGCCAGCTAAAGTGAACATGTTCCATGCATTATTAATTATAAAACACATTCTACTTAAAATTTCTGAGTAATGACTAACTTGTCGAACATCGAACGTAAGTACATTTGTTCTCTGGACTCAGTGATGATCATAAATCCTGCCTGAGAGTGATCTTGAGTCTAGCCTTGGGTGAGACTTGAACACTTGCTGGGTTTTGCTAAATGGTGACGCACTAAAGAAGGAGTTTGAAGGTTAAGAAATGCAGTCCATACCAACACTAAAAAGATGTATTCATAGGCTAAGCAAATGATATTTTCAGAGTTATTGACAGCTTTTCTGAGTTATTGACATGTACCTTTTTCCATAGAGATTAGAATGGATGGTGGAAGGAACTGGTAGTAGAGATGGGCATTCTTTTGAACACCAGAGTGAAGATCATTTTATAAATGTAATTGATTGTACATCTTGAAAAGATACATGAATTCTGTTTCCTAGGTTCCTGGTCTTAAGTTCTTCAGTAAATTTTCAGTAGAAACTTATCTGAATAAATGCTTATTAATAAGTTGCGCTAGCTTATTATAAACTTAATGGAGTCATGAAAGTTTTTTTTTTTTTTATATTTATTGTGGTTAAATATATGTAACAAAACATTTCAACCATTTTTACCCATATAATTCAGTGGCATTAACTGCATTCACCATGTTGTGCAATAGTCATCGCTATAGTATAAATTATTGGTAAGAAAATAATGTACAAAACCAGGCCTTATAGCACCATGAAACAAGAGCTAAGAGCAAATATCTGGATGATTCTTAAGAGGTATCTTAAGAATCAACATTATTAGCTCTGGTAGCATAGTGGCTAAGCACTTGACTGCTAACAAGAAGGCTGGCGGTTCAAACCCACCAGCCACTCCTCGGAAAAAAGGTTGGGCAATCCTACTTCCATAGTGATACTGCCTCGGAAACCCAAGGAGGGGTCGCTATGAGTCGGGGCCGACTCGACGGCACATAACAACAACAACAACAGACTGGTAAAAGTGAAAGTTTAATATAGCATGGCTGTTTATGTGGTGGTGTTGTTCTGTGCCCTCGAGTCTGACCCGACTCATAGCAATCCCTCCTTGGGTTTCTGAGGCAGTATCACTACGGAAGTAGATTGCCCCATCTTCCTTCTGAGGAGTGGCTGGTGGGTTTGAAGAGCCAGCCTTCTGGTTAGCAATCAAGTGCCTTAGGCACTAAGCTACCAGAGCTCCTAAGAGAGGGGCCTGGCTGGCTACCTGGCGGGAGTGGCTGGTGCGTTTGAACCAACCGTCAGCCTTGGGTGTGGCAGCTGACTGCCTGAGGCCTTGAGGCCATCTCCTAGGGCCAGCTGTTTATGTAGAAAAGTTTTTTTAGATCCTATTTTAGCTTCCCAGTCTGTAACAACAGACAGTTTCTGGTACAACACCTTCACTTTATGTTTATTTGAACACTGCTTCATATAACACTGCCCCATTTTTCAGTATCATATAATGTTTACTAAAACCTTACAAAGGAGCTCTGGTGGCATCGTGCCAATCAGACTCTGCAGTTCAAAGCCACCAGCCACTCCTTGGAAGGAAGGTTGGGCAATCTATTTCCATAGTGATACTGCCTTGGAAACCCATGAGTTGGATCCGACTTGACAGCAGTGAGTTTAGTTTGTTTTGTTTTTCCAACCTTACAAGATGAGTTTTATCATTACCACCTTTGATAGATGAAGAGACTGACCCATATAAAAAATTAAATGTTTCCTCACTTACTCCTTATCCCATGTCCTTTATCCTAAGAGATGAACTTGAAAATAAATGCTCATGCTAGTTTTTAGGCTTCCTTAAACATGTTGCCTATGCCTCATATCACTGTACAGCTGAAACAACATCAAAATAGTATTAATCTAACAATGTTAAATTTCACTGGGACTTGCTTAGAAAATAAAGTCTTATCTTCACCTAAGTTTTTCAAATTATAAGATCATAGAAGTGCATCTATTTCTTAACTAATCTCTAGAGGAGTTTTTTCTCCTTGATAACGGTCACATTTCTGTATATAGATTGTCCAAGTATTGATAGTAATAAATCACATGTGCACTCGAATTCTGATGACCAATATCTGTTTTTTCATCACTTACAGCATTTTTTAAGGACTCAATATTACTCTTGCTAATTTTAATTTTATCCTAATAGTCAATATGGATCATAGAACTAAGTTTTTGTTTTTTTTTTCCATTCTTTTTAATGGAGATAGACTGATACTTGTTAACAATTACAGTTATTCGAGTAAAAAGGAAATTATATTCTAAAAGAAGACTAAAAATTGTCAGCTACAACTGTTATGTTGAAATGCTAAAAAGGCTCATTTTCTTCCATCATGCAATTCCTTAGGAAAGGTAGAGATACACTGCAATATTTGTTGCCTAGCAACACTCACCTATTAGTGGTACCAATTTTCTACTGCAAAACACTTTTATTTGGGTCATTGTCTTTGAAATCACATCATCAGAACTCTTCTTCATGCTGGAATGATCTTTAGAGGGATTTATAGTCTTTCTATATCAGAAAGGTAGAGGTTACGTGGTTTGGGTCAGTTATGGCTCCAAAACTAGGTTTTTCAATAGTAGTCTCTCACACTACAGTCCATTTCCTCCTTGTTTTTACTGTTTCCTTTTTGCCTGTCTCTTTACTGATTCCTAGTGGAAGTCTAGGGAATGGGGGATGGTTTCCATCAATCTTAATCCATATTAAATCTAGCTAACTGTGAGTCTTGGTAGACTAACAAGGGCTAGAAATGTTTGTTTGTTTTTTTTTTTTTTCCAGACTGAATATATAAAAGAAAGAACAGATTGGATTAAAAAGTTCATCTTAAGTTCCAGCTCAAGACATCAACCCCATCATTTAGTAAGAATTTTACTTGGCCCCTGTGGTGTTCAGGGAGGAAAAGCACAGGTCCAGACAGAGTCTTTTTAACTGTGGGCCTTTAAGGGAGTTCACCTATATATATGGGGAGCGAGGAGGGGTGTTAAAGAAAAAGGAACAATAAAAAGGGGGAAAAGGTGTAGTTATTGTGCCTGAGCTTTCCCCCACAGAGCATATTTTCCCTAATAAATGTGCACAGTGTTTCTTCAGAAGTCTTTGGGTTTCCAAATGCCTCCCATAATGTAGTATCTTAACATGCTGAATATGATTCCAGTATTGAATATTGTCATTTTTCTGTACAGCATGAACTCTAAGTGCAAGCCATCTGCCCCTTTTACTGCTCAGCCATAGAAACAATATTTTTATATTAGTGCTAAGGGGAAAGCCGCCTGATTTGGATCTTTTTTGAAAGATGCCTGTCTCTAATCTGTTACCTTCTTAGGGGCTTTTTTCAGGTAATTTTCTCCACTTATACCCATTTTGCCTTTATGTGCTGACTTCAGCACCTAACCCTGTGTAAGACCTGTTTCCACTGTAACTGCTCTACTCTCATGCATTTGTAGGAAGATAACCTTCTAAAGTCAGCTAGTCACTCCCCACATGTTCAGAGTGGGGTAACTAAGACGATTGAAGCCCATCTGCCCCTTTCTTGCCCTGGTATAGCGTAAACATTTCCTGGGTCCAGTGACCCAGAAACATATTTGTATTTGTTTGCGTATATATTCATATAGCCTTTGACAGAAACACTGTTGTGCTAGTGTTAACTCTTCCATTATGCTTCAGTTATTTGAAAGTCACCATTTCCATGAGTCAGAAAAATTTTGTTTTTTCTTTTGAACCTTTCTAATAATAGTAAATATGATAATAGTAAAGTTTAGATACACTTACAGACTCTACTGTATGTAGTTATGACTATGCTATAACATATATTTATTTGTGAATTTTATTTGATGTTTGGTCTTATTTAATACATTTAAGATAAGCTCTATTTAAAGGCCACACATCAGCAAATACCTTTGTGGGGAGGGAAAATTGTCCTGCGCAAGAATTCTGGTTACTTTTTCTTTAATAACCTTATTTAAAGTTCTTATGCCTAGATGTAGTATTATTCTGAGTCTTACTTGTAAGTGAAGAAAACAGTAGAAAATAAAATCACCTTAGTTTTCTAATCAAGACTGATTCTCTCGTAACAAACACATCATTGTCCTTACTAATAGAAATGTTCATGAAACTATAATTATGAGTTTATTATTTCCCACTGCAAATATTAAGAGGCATTTAGTGTTGAGCTGACATAGATACATGAGTATCTACATGCAAAATAGAACTGATAAAATATTGCATGTTTAAAGCATTGGGAACTCAGCTATGTAAGTGTAATTACAGATTCTTCTGTGGGTATGTTTTCCTTTTTTAACATTACTCGTGCCCACTTCCCAGTATTTTTTTTGGTGACCTACCCTTGCTTCTTATTCTCTGTGCTCTAACTTCCTTATTTGTACAAAATGATGAAAAAACTGAATTTCTCTTTGCAAATTGACCATTTTTCCTTTTTCTTGTTCCCTCATACAAGTCAGACTGGAGTAACATAGAATTCTCTCTAGTTTTAAATCCTGATTTACTGAAGTACTTACTCATCATTCCCAGAAGGCTGAAAACTCTATACCCTCAGTCACTGTCATGGCCATGTACAAAGCCAAAACTGAGCATTTCTCAGTAAGGAAAATAGCCTCCCTTTATATTCATTGCCCCTTATTTTGCTGCATAAACACATGACTCTTATGTAAATAGTGGGAAAAACTGTTTTAGGACATCAGGTTCCATCCTACTTCATTGATGCAAAATGATGACCTAAAAAGAGTAGAGCATCATTTTGAGTTTATATTATATAGGTGTTATTTTAGTTTGATCATTGCCATTAGGAATGAATATAAAACATTTCATTGAACACAATCAAAATTTTGAATTCTGTGGCCAAATAGAAATTCTCTAACTCAAGAGTGTTTTTTAATGAGCTAGTTTATCTCCTACCAGTGGCTTAAATAAGTAAATAACATCTGTTTATGATGCAACCCCTTTTTATCATTTTGTGCCCCAGATCTATTCCTAATTTATTTGGATTAGTCTTAGAAAAAGTGGTAACACCATTAAGAACAGAAACAAGAGTAATAGCAATAATCACCTTTTGAACACTTAAATGTGTCAGGAATTATGTAAAGTTGTTTCTCTCTATTACCTAGTTTAATTCTCACCCTGTGAAGTAGATATGTCACCAGGCTTCTTTTAAAGATGAGAAAGCAGAGGCTTCTTGCTGTTGTTAATTGCCGTTGAGTTGCTCCTGACTCACAGTGAGCCTGTGTATAACAGTGAAACATTACCTGGTCCTGTGCGTTCCCACAGTAGTTGCTGTTTGTGAGCTTATAGGACGGTGCGTGTCATTGATGGTCTTCTTCTTTTTCACTCACTCTCTATTTTACCAAGCATGCTGTCTTTCTCCAGGGACTGGTCCATGGTATATTCACTATTCTTCACCAACCTCGTAATTGAAATGCATCAAATCTTTGGTCTTTTTTATTTATTATCTAAGTTTCACACGCATATGAGGTGATTGAAAATGCCATGGCTTGAGTCAAGTGTACCTTAGTCCTCAAAGGCTTACCAAACAAAACCCACTGCCATTGGTTGATTCCAACTCATAGCAACCCTATAGAACAGAGTAGAATTGCTTCATAGTGTTTCCAACACTGTAAATCTTTATGGAGCACATTGCCTCATCTTTTTCCCAAGGAGTGGCTGATGGGTTCAAACTGCCAACCTTTTGATTAGCAGCCAAATGCTTTAACCACTGTGCCACCAGAGCACCTTCCTTACAGGCTAACACAGGTTGAATAACTTCCCTCTGTCTCGAGAATGATAGATGACAAACCCTAGAATCAAACCCAAACTCAGGATTCTAGAAATAGATACCATTGTTGTTGTTGTTATGTGCTGTCGGGTCAGACCTGACTCATAGTGACCCCTCCTTGGGTTTCCGAGGCAGTATTACTACAGAAGTAGATTGCCCAACCTTCCGAGGAGTGGCTGGTGGGTTGGAACTGCCGGCCTTCTGGTTAGCAGTCAAGTGCCTTAGGCACTACACTACCAGAGCTCCTAGAAATGGATAATAGTTACTAAATAAAAAATAATAATTGTATGGTTTTTATGACATATACCTAATATTTAATTTATCATACTTGATTAGATTTTGGTGTGAGAAGCAAATTTTTGATTTTTTCTTCATTTACTTTTTTAATTTACATTTTTTAAATGATCTTTTAACTTTTCTGTCCTTAACCTTTCATCTACTTTGTAAACAACCAGAAGAGTATGGTACATACATGTATAGAGAGAAAGATACAGATATTATTGAATGAATGAGTCACTGGGAACAGTTAATCCCAGATAAATATGTTAAATATGTGATAACATACATTTTGCACCTTGGCCAGAGGTGACTGGTACACTGCAATCACTGCTGTAGAACTACCCATTAAAATCGGGATGTTGAAAAACAAATACAGGTACTTGTTCTATGACACATGCTTTGAAGCCTTATGATTAGTTAATTATTGTAATAGCTGCCATCAGCAGAATATGCCATTATTTTCAGTTGAAATGCCCTGCTGTTTAGTTTTCATCCATATTAGTTTGATTTCCTTATCTTTTCTAAAGAGGATTTTCAAACACTTGCAAATAATCCTTGGTAAGGTTTGCTGCTGCTTGCTTCATTAACTGCTTTTAGTAAGATTAGTTGTTATACCAAGTGTTATTTTCCTTTGCCTCTGTTTCATATCAAACTGTTTTCTAAAAATTCTCCAACTGTACAGGGAATTGAATCGTTTGGGCCCGGCTCTGCTGTGTGGCTTTACTAATTTGTCCTATGGCCACAGACACTGGGACGTATTCAGGAAATGCGTTAGCTGTCATCGGTTGAGTGGCAGCATTTTCCTCATACACAGATGGACACACGTGTGCACGTGCAGTGTTTAATTGCTTCCAGATTTCTTTGAGGATAATGTTTACACTTAGTGTGTCAGTGAGGAGCCATCACAGTTTGACTTCAACCATCCTTTCCAGCCTTTGTCATCTTCTCCTAGCCCTCCCAAAGAATCTCCTTTGTAGCTCTGACGCTCGTCTCCAGCCCCCATGACAGTTCTTTACACTCTTATACATGTTTGTTCTTTGCTTGGAATAAGTTCCGCACTCATTCTCACTTAACCCACTACTCAAAATATTGACTAATAACCATAGAAACTAGTAAGACTTTTGACTTCCTAGTGCTGGATGAGATTTTTCCCTGCCATTTAAAAATTGATGTATATTGAGCTCACAAGTCAGCAAACATCCCCCTCCTCCAAACATTTTCTCATCTTCAATCTCGGATCCTTTGCATTCTGATTAATTACAATCCTCTTGATAGCAATTAGCAAAATAATTCATTAATGGAAACCTTAAAAAAGGACTCAGGTTAGCTGAGTGATTTTATTTTTATTAAAGAATTTTGTGATTGTCTCTTTAAAAGCATTTCTTAGAGCTATAGGCTATTGCTTATCTTTATTTGTGAATAGTGAAGTTAATTATTTTCTCTTTTTTTTGTTTCTTTTATTTATTTTTAATTTTTGCAGTACTGGAGAAAATGAAACTGGGCTTGATCAGTCAAGATGCTTGGCTCAGTAAGAAAACCAATTTACATGGCAACCTGTGTTGTAATGAAGACGTCAGAGTAACAAGTGAGGAAAAGAAAATTTAGCCTTAAAGATCCTGTATTTCCTAAATGCTACATGTTGCCTGAATTCAGTTTCTTCAGCTGTTATTTCTTAAACAGGGTCTTGAAGGATTTCTTTTGGAATATTGTATATATTTATTTCTAAATGTACACATTGTTAATAGACAAAGAAATGAGATGCTTGTTCCAATATCATGTACATAATATGAGAGTTCTGGAAATTACTTGAAAAAAATAAAACATTTTAATTTTTGAGTTTAAAATGTCATTTTTTTTTTCTCATGTCTTCCTATCAGGTCAACAGTTATATGACTTTAGATTAATTGTCTCAGTTTACAAGTTTTGTTTTTTCTCTTGTTCATTCTTAGTCTTGTTCTCTTTTTCTTTGTTTTTGCCTAATTTAAAATACCTAGTTTTACATGTTGTGGGGTTCCTTCTTTGAAGTTCAAGAATTGCTTTTATTTCAAAAAAGATAGTCATTTCCTTTTACTTGTAAATACTGACTTTTTGAAAATTAATAGTTCATGTTGTTGTTGTTGTTATGTGATGTGGAGTGAGACCCGACTCATAGCGACCCCTCCTTGGGTTTACAAGACAGTATCACTACGGAAGTAGATTGCCCAACCTTCCTTCCGAGAAGTGGCTGGTGGATTTGAGCCACCA